>NW_023458562.1:44528858-44562789 GCF_013731165.1 Rhagoletis pomonella | reverse complement strand
AATATATTTTAGTGTGCTCTCTTACAAAAAGTTGGAAAAATACTCAATAAGCTAAAAAGAGACAGAAAGTTAAAAAAAAATCCCAAGAACAAACACACACAAAAAATTATAATCGAATGCATAGAGTTCTCAAAGTCCGTACGTAGTCTCGAACGTCCCCTACCTGCCAGTTAAGCTGCAGTAAATTCGCTGCCGTTGGGCAACTAGTGAGAAGGAGAACGCGAAGTCAAGATCGCTCACAGATCACTTTCATAAAAACCTATTTACATATTTACATATGTGTAAAAACATGCACATGCATACATTGATACATGTGACTCGTACGACAAAGAGTCCAAACCAGAGCCGCAACAAATCTGTCGTCAGCCGAAAAAAAAATCAGAAAAAAGAAACACAGTCATATGCTAAGCTTATGCAAAAAAGTTATGGCAAACTGCGCAAAAAAAAAACAACAAACAACAACTTAAAGCACAACAATAGTGCAATAATAATGAAAGGAAAAAACCATAACAATAAAAATAAAATTTGCTAGCAACAACACCAATCAACTAAATGTACCAGAAAACACATAAATGAGCAATAAAAAAAAAACTTGGCTTAAGGTATGCTTAACGACCTGTGTATGCCGGCTCAAACAGCTGACGGATAAACTTCAGCAACGCGGAGGCAAGGCAGAATCAGTCGCATGCTAAAAAAGCGTAATGCAGTCGCGTAAACGTAGTCGATTACCTAAATGCGTTGGTTGGCTTGCGGTTGGGCGCATGCAAGTAGACAAGTAGACGTGAATACATACATACATTTTAACATATAAATCTACATATCTAGAACTACATCCGACTGCATTGTCACTGTCTGGCAACCGTCTAAAACCGGTTCCATATAAAACCAAAAGTTGCTGTGCTATGAAACTGTTGTCAAGCAACAAAGTTGAAAGATCTATGAATTGCAAACGGATCGACATCGAATTGTAGTGGCAGTGGAGTTTATTCACTGCCTAAGGGCAAGAAAGCAGAAGTTTATTTAGTTAATTTATCGCCAGGTGACACGAAATGTAGTGACTTGGCTTCGCTGATGATTATACAAGTTATAAACTATGATAGGTTTTACATTTATTTATTTATTTTTTTTGTACAAATTGCTTATAAGATATCCTATCGACAGCTGAGTGGAAGATCGAAATATCTCCGCAGCCTTTTCAGAAACGCCCTATCTCAGAAGAACGGCCTATTTCAGAATTTAGTTGAAGATCACCCTATTTCATAATTTGATTGAAAACACCCTATACGTGAAACGTCGTTCGGACACTGTAAAATTCTGGAAGATTTTCCAGCAGACTTCAGGCGCCTGGACTACACAGTCGCGCCCACTGGACTGCGAAATCATTTGCAAATAAGGATTCCGTCAAGGGGTGAATGGCAGGAGGATTCAGTCCTGTTTGTCTACTCTGAATTAACGGCCAGCTACACCGATGGCTCCAAGTTAGATCTTAAGGTAAGAAGTGGGATCTACTCGAAAGAGTTCGCCCTTAGCCGCAGTTTCCGTCTGTCAGACCTCAGCAGCGTTAGAGATATACCAGCCAACTTGCTGCCGATGAACTGGCAAGAAGAGGAACCCAATTGTCTGCAATCAGTACCGCTGGATATGCGGGGATTTCGCTTCCTTCCTGCAAACTCTGACTAGAAAAACTCTTTATTGAACGGGAAAACACAAGATGGACTGCGAAACACACGTGTAGAATAGCAAGGCATATTTGGTCTGAGTTGGATAAGCGCATATCTCGCACTCTCCTCGGCTTGAAGCGTCATCTGGTACGACATGTAATTGGAGTCCTGATTGGGCACTGTCATTCAAATGGGTGTACAGTTAAACGATTACTGTCGCAGTGTCGTGATGTGGAGAAAATCGAGAGCGTAGAGCATTTCATGTGCCACTGTCCCGCATTGGTGAGGGCTCTTCGGTGCGGGTTTCTCCACTAAGTACTCTGTTGAATGTTTAGCTGAACCTGAATCTAGTCTAGACTTTGTGCGCTTCATCATAGCATCCACTTCTAAGGTAAGAGGAGGAACATAATGAGTCTCTAATATGGCGTCACAATGGGTTCATGGTGGCCAGTGTTACATGAGGACAGCCAAGATAATATAACCTAACCGAACATTAAGGAACAAAAATACCGGCGGACACTTTAATGGTAGGGCATCGCAGTGCGCGACCGCTCTTTGACATGCCTCCGCTTACCGTACGTTTTCGGCGATCACACCGCTAGTCATAGGCGACACAACACCTGTACAACTACCCAAGCCAAAGAGAGGAAATGCTTCTGATATTTGCGCAAACATAGAGTGGCACTAAAGAGCTAAAAAGGCATAGATGACAGCTTCACATTAGACGAATGCAGAACAGACCTTCTTGAGCGCCTCAGCCTTGAGCGTCTAATTGGACCAATTAGCACTAACAAACTCATAGGTAAATCAATCACATAATCACATAGAAATATTTCCAATTAGATTAGGGCGTGTCTTTTCTAGTCGACTTCCTCCACTCTCTATCTCTCTCACCCTCGTGTGTGTCCCATCGCTAGGCTACACCTTTGCTGCCCTACTTACTTAGAATACATTTCCTACCTAAGCGAAAATACATTCCATGCCTTTGACATTTCGCTTGACTTTCATTTGCGACCTGCGCGCCGTTGCCACTAGCAACCCTCGTTTTTCCCAGCCAATACAAGATTTTCGCTCTTTCTTATGTGCAAATCTTTTGTCTACCTACTTATGCACCTTTGTCTTCGAGTTTTTTTTTTGTCTTATATTTAGTTTGCGACGACTTTGGTTTCCCTTTGTCTGTGCAATCTGTTTAACCCTTTCAATTTCTTCCAGCACCAACAACAAATCATTTGAAACGATCATTTCATGCATATTCGTTCTGTGCCGAGCCTTAGTTCAACATGAAAACAATAAAGAGGAACGGCTTTGCTTGGACTCACTCGTTGCTTGGTTGCCTGCTTGTCTGCCCAACTTGTCTTGGCTTGCCACACAAAAGCACCACATTTACGTTGGGTTCAAAATCGAATTAATACTTTGCTGCTGCTCCTCTGAATTCTCTGTTGCCGGCTTGCTAACTTGCCGCAGCGCATGCGCGACCGGGTACACACCTTAAAGCCTTGAAGTTGTCAGCTTCACTTGCGATTATTTACACATTTTGCTGCCTCCTTTTAAAGTATGTGTGTGTGTGTGTATGTTTTACTTACTCGCTCCTTCATTTTACCTATTTTCTACATTTTTTAATTCCAGTACTTAGTTATGCATGTTTCCAGTTAGCAAAGGAAATAATAAAGCTAGCCTCAAGTCATCAACAGCTACAACAACAATCTTACCAGCAATAAATCCAGTTCGTGACTGATCACCGTCTTAAAGGCGAATATCACAAGCGAACTCTGACTCCGAAGCTGTGACTGTGACGAATGAGTTTATATTTGCAAACATATGTCTGTACATAGGTGCTGAAGGTGGAAGTTCGATAACTAGTGTTTAAAGTTTGTTAAAATAATTTTTCGATTTTTTATAGATCCAACAGGCTTTATGACCGAAGATGAGCTTTTGTGTAGGCAGTCTTTTGTACACGTAATAATACCTAAAACAGTGACGATCAAATGGGATTAGAGCCTTAGTTCTTTTCTCGTTGATTTGCGTAATAACCCCACCAGGGAGGTTTTTTTGGAAATTACATTTATGGTGATCCTGGTCGGTGTTGTTATGAAAATAAGGGGACGTTTGTATCGCGCGCTTAGTAGATCAGTTCATTACGTACCGCAAACTGAAACAATTGCAACGGCTACTCTGAACCTCTTTAAAAAAAAAGGTGATCCTCACCTTTGACGTCCAGAAAAAGTGCGCTTCAACTGAGCGTGTCTGGAACGTGCGAAAGTACATACTTCTCATCCAAGAGCAGAAAAGGTACCATCACCTTCCCGAATGAATGCTAAAAGGTGCGACCATTGATATCTTTGCCTAGGCTCTCACGGAATGCTCCGTAGCAGCTGATCGTCCTCAAGATAGCTCGCTTTCTGACTTTATTTACAAATTTATGTCGATCCTAGAGTATGAGGGACTATAGATGTTTAACTGTGGATAAATTTATTTGCTTTCGGCTTAATATGGCGCACGTCGTCCGATCACAAAATGTGTTCCAAGGTCTTTCCGTCTACGAGTGCAGGCCAAGTACGACATTCTGTCTACGTGGTTAGCCGAATCTGATGCATGTCAGAGCCATCATGCTGTGAGCAAACTTATGCCAGCTATATTCAAAAGTGTTATATCTTTTATAGCCAAAGGATGTTCAAATAGCTTGGCCCCCTACCATTCTTCAGTACTTACTGCCTTCTGAATTTGTCCTCTTTGTCATTGCAAGCCTCGAAGAAGATCAATTGAGTTCGTAAAATGGTTCTGGCAGCTCGAAGGACAGACGATGCCACGAGTTAATGAGCTTTGAGGTGGCCATTCAATTTCGGAGGGCCCTTTTTGCCGTTTGGCCATCTGAAAATATACATAACTATAAAGGAACCTTTTTTTTTCGTTCAGAGACAAATCTTGGTGCTAGACCTCGACCTCCAAAACTGTGGGCTATGTGGCTATTGAAATAGAAAGTATAGGACCATGTTTATGAACCCCAGCACATTTTCTGTCCTCCCTCCATTCTTCATCCGCCTATCTACCAGTGACGGAAAACTATCCAAAGACTTATATTTTACCCAAAATGACTTTACGTAAGTGCGCACAAAAACAACCTCCCTAAACTTTAGCGGTCTTTCAATCTTTCTAACCAGTAGGGCTTTTGAAACATTTTAAATCAAATGATTTAAAAAGGCGTTGCCAGATGTACAGGAGAAACTACAATGTTAGTTAAGAAATTGAGCGAAAGTTATTTCTTTTTTAAAATTAATTAATATTTACCTGGGGTCTCCATTTTTGTAAACAAATGGAATTAGTTTTATGGAAAATGGAAAAAATGTTACAATAACAGATCAAAATAAAGCAGTTTAAAGACATTTATTGCAAAAAAATTGTCTACAACATTGCCACGTTACATAAAGTAGTCAAATAGAACTTATGCATAAAAAATTTATGAGATGCCAAATATTTTTGATGAATAAAATTTATGACAGTTTTTTTAACAGAGTTGAAACCTACAAATTTTTTTTTATGAATATTACCAACTTTTAAAGCCTTATGTAACTAACGAAGAGTATTGGAGACATTTCTATTCTATTCATATTTTTAACAGGGCTGCATTAAATTCAAAATATAAAGTCAGTTAAAAAATGGAAAATATGTAGTTTTTTTAATTTTCAAACACTTGGGAGTTGCCACTCAGCTAAAATTTTAAAATTATTTAAATATGTACATAAGTTTGACAAAGCTCTTCAGATTGTGGTAGGTAAAGAAAATTATTGAGGAAATTTTTATTTTAGTGAGATTTTTAACAGGGTTGCCACTCAGAAAAAGCAGTAAATAATTCAAATAAATTACAGGTTTGTGAATTTTTAAATATGGTTATGGCATGATAATACTTTAAATTATATGAACGTACAAATTTTCGGGTAGGGTTGCCACTTTCCAACAAACTTAAGTTTACTAAATGGCTTTGTATATTATTTCCTTATCAGCACACCTTTCTTAATTTAAATTTTATATGCATCTATATATAGATATAAACATATTGACATATGCACATGCGCTTTACTAGGTATATCATTAAGTGCTTTACGCTGCATACTTTACGCGTACTTTTCCCATTTCTTCCAATTCAATTTTTTCTCTACTTTTTCATGTTTTGATATTCTTTTTTGATTGCATTAATTTTCTTCCTGTTGTTCTAACTAAGTTTATTTTATTTCATTGCGTTTCATTTCACTTCAGTTTTTGTTTAAAAATAAAACTATCCACAATTAGATACAACTACAGCAACAACAACAGCAGTAATACTAATATGCGGTTGTTAATGCCGCACGAAGGCGAACCAGCAAGCCAACCAAGCAGCGCAGCACTCAAAGTGAAAGTCAGAATAAAAAAAGGCGAATAAGAAAAATGTAGCAGCAACAAAAAAAAAATAAATATAAATAAAGCAAAATATTGAAAGCACACACACGCAGGCTGCTAGTAGAACAACAGCACACTAACAGCAGCAGCAGCAACAAAATAACATTGCGGGGGCGGTTTTCCGTCGTTTTTCATTACATTACTCGTTCCTTCAACTTTTAGTGCGCCGCTGCTGGCCGCGTGCGTTTTCCCTCTATCTATTAATGCAGTATTTTTTCTTGGCATTTAATAGTTTTTTTTCTATATTTTTTGTATATTTTTCAAATTTTTTTTTATGCTGCTGTTGTTGGCGCAGCAATTAGTTGTTCGAGGTTGTTTTGGGTGGGTCGAACTGGTGGTCTGTTTGCCACTTTCATATTCAGGCGCATGAATATGTATGTATGTATGTAGGTATACAATGCTACCACATATTTATATTTAGCCTGTTATTCGAGCGTACGAATTTATAGCGCTGCAATATGTACATTAGGGTGGTACAAAAAAAAAAATTTTAATGCTCTGTCTCTCACCCAGTAAGATTGTTCTATACCGAAAAAATGTACCGATGTTTTTTTTTATTTTGTAATCCAAAAATATTTAGAATTCGCTCAAAGCGCTCAAAGTCGTGCATTTGTTTTATATAAGGGCAAAAATAATTTCTCGTATAAATGGTATAGAATTTTTGAAAATCAATATTTTTCTTTCGGGGGACTCTGCTTCATTTCAGCATACTTCCAATAATAACACCCAATTATTTATTTAAGCATTTTTTAATACTAAATATTTTTTGTATATCCCCAAAAAGTGCAATGGGGTATCGATTAAAAATCGTACTTTAATTTTTGCACATGCATTTTTGGGACCACCATAATGTACATACATCCGAGCTATGTATGTATATAGAATTTCGACATAGTTTAGAGCAGCAGGAATAAAAGTAAAAATAAATTGTATAAAAATGCAATAGAAACAAACTTAGGGGTCGCAGTGGCAAAAACTATGGAAATTCATTTAAAAAACTTTTGAAATGGTCTATACATACATAGAAACGTATATGTACATACTATATTTCTGCATATGACTTTGCAAATATCTATTTACTCACTTCTTAATGCCTTCGTTTCCTCTGCTACCACTTCACCACTCATTTGCGCTGCTTTTTTGTGACTATGACTCAGCATTTGGCAGCACCAAAATCAAACGCCATTCACCATCAGCTGAGCTTTACATTTGAGACACTTAAGTTGACCTAAGTATCGGCGAAGTCTCACGTTTACCATTCTTGCAAAAAAACAATCACAAACACACTTCATAATTTCTTCTTTTTTTTTGCATGCTCATTGCTCTACTTTTATTGCAATTATTTCTGTTTAATAAATATTCATTTTTTTATCTTTTGCTGTAGTATAATTTTTTTTATTCCTTTTTGATTTCATAATTTTGCGATCCACATTCGCTTTGCTCAAGGAGCCAGTGTGTACAATGTCTCCCTCTTCCAACTCATTCTTTTATTTTATGCAAAACCTATTAAGAAGTAAATAAAAAAGCAAATAAAGCCATTGATTACGACTGGAATAAAAAAGTAATCAAAGGTGTGCCAGAAAGAGCTTATTTACATGTCCGTCTTTCATCATATTTGCCCTTTAGGGCGCATGTGGCAAGCCATATTTTCTTTGCCTTTATTTGCTCAGCATTCCCATTGCCAACTTATTCTTAAAATTGTATACAAATCAATATATTTAAAGTTTGCAGTAAAGTGTAAAAAATATTTCTTACTGGTGTAAATTTTCTAGACTTCCATCTAATATAGTATTTCCGACCAGAACCTAAGCTAGAGCGCAAAATACAAACACAGAGAGCAGTTAATTATTTGACCTCAATTCTGAGCAAATGTTTCGAACTACATATATTTTATTTACTATATGACATCCACGAGCCAATTCCAGTCAGGGTTTATGTAACGCTGTGCTAGTGCAACTTAGATCGCCGCCACTGAAGTCGGTCCGGAATTTCTGATGCCTACATCGCTTATATTAGTCCTGATAGATTCACTAGCTGCGCTTCTAAGCTGGTGTTTTTATAATATTTTATACCTAATATTCGCAGGCTATGATCTATGTAACAGTTGTAGCAAGTTCTATTATAGGGAAGTCCTATATTTGTCACACGATTGTCAAGTTTCCAATGCGCCGTGAAGACTGCTACTAACTACATATTTTGCATACCTCTATCCTTCATCTATTAAGTAGATCCGAGGTCTTCGCTCTGTTATAATCAGACCTGAGTTCTATTATTATCTTACGAGTATTTACATCTGACCATATCTTTCTAACCAGTTCTATCTGACGCCTCAGTTTAGTCCGAAATGCTACTACCGTCGCCAATTCGCCAGCTCTCAAATTGTCTTGGATGTTCCTAAGTCCGCCATCACAGACAATAGACGCGAAAATTTTGACTGAAATACTGAACCAGCTTAGATTTGACAACCGGAAACGTACTTTCTGATAGCGTTAAATATTTGGCTGCTGCTTTTTTGTAATCGACTCTGTTTCCCAAGATTTTTCAGACTTCAAAGATTCTCTAAATGGCGAGTTCCTCAGAGTAGATCATCTTGGATTCATCGGAATACAGATAGAAAGCTCTTTATCGGTCACTCGGAAAAGCTTCCATAATAAGCAGGGCTCCAGTGCTCTAACTATGACGCATAGCGATCAGCGATGTCAACATGAGGGGAATTCACCGGTTTTTGCATGAGCTGCCTTTTTGCGCAAAATTTTGACTATTTAATTATATATCATTAAAGAACTTACACATAGAGTGCAGAGTACTTTTTATAAAATTTTATTTGTTGGTCACAATTGCAACTCTGCCAATTTCGCATTAGCAACACTATAAAAACAATGGTGTCAGCAATCAAGTCGAATTTAATTATCCTTGTTGGCAAGTTCACAAACTAGTCTAGTCTCTAGTCTATATTTAAATTCAAGTGAGCTGAGTGGAAGATAGTGCGAAAGGCCACTTCAAATTTTCACATTATTTCAGGGCTTCGAAACAAAGTTTTTTTTTATCGCTCCGCTCCGGCATTTCTTTTCCCTCCAAGCTCCGCTCCCAATAAAAACTTTATTTATCGAGTCCTAACCGCCAAAAAAAGTAGCTTACATGTTTCTCTTTTTGATGTAGAACATATATATGTATATACAGCAATTTAAGTATATGATCCCGATGTATTTTGTGTTGTAAATAAAATGGAAGATATTAACCCAGCAACCAAAAATACCGAAAATGGATCCGAAAGCGGGGAAAAAAGTGGATGAAATTTGGATTTTTGTCCGTTTACCGATTCCATTTTCGGATACTTTGACGACTGTACATTCGTTAATAAATTCAAGAAATTTAATTGAAGATTTTTTTTAACTGGAATTATGCCAGTGCGGGGAATTTCACCGAAAATCCGGCAATTTCGCGGCAGCCAAGGGAGAAAAAGATATAATTAGTTGGCATCCCTGCAACCGATCATTTTGATAAAGGTTTTCTTTGTCCTTCATGTTGTATTTTCATAATATGTTTGTGAGCCTTTGAAGCCTTAGGATATATTTATTTAGGCTTCTCAAATATTTTAACATTATTGACTCTCTTCCTTAACAAAAAGAGTCATCCACCCAATTAAAGTAATTCTTTGCACTGTTAAAGGTTTCTTTCAAAATTAAAGAGTTTGATAAACTCAAAATTGTATAAACTCGTTACTGTTATGGCCGCTACTCGTTGGTTTTTGGTGTTTTTAAGTTTATTGGGAGGCATTTGCTGCCTTTCAATACAAAAGGATTCGTTTTCAGAAAAAAAAGACATTTTTGGTAAATGTTAAAAAATAAAATGGAAAAGATGTAGAGAAGGGGAAAAAGAAAGCCGAGCAAAAATGTTACAAAATTTGTAAAATCAATGTGCAAAGTTTAAAGGCTGGTCGAAAAACCAGGGAAAATTGTACTCCGTAGTCAGTATTATTGAAATTATCTCAGTTCCCAGTAAGGTGCACTGTGCAATTCATTTAGACTCAATAGTCTTTTATATCTTATTTATCAGTTAATGTAACACCGATCTCATTGGGGTCTAATTCCTAGGCGAGCGTTATCCGAAACGCTTTAGTAACAAAAATTAGAAATAAAAAAATCTTGTTAGGGTTTCTTTAAAGTGTCTGTCCTCTTAAGTTGTGGTGAACGGTCTGGTAAAAAAATCCAATTAGATTATGGTTAGATAGGTATTTTTTTCACAACACGTTCATTACATTACCGTTAGCGAATAACTGTTTGTTTTATTTTTACAGTAAGTTCTCTTTCTCTCTCAAAATGTCAATAAGTTATCGACGTCAGTTACTCTCTACAGAGTGAAGAAATTATGACACAACACAAGCCATCACGAAATCTACCGAAAAGTATATGCGCTCCAGCGCTTCAGCGAGTTTTAGCTGCCTTGTGAAATTGTCAGCTATTCATTTCCAACTTTTTCGCCAACACACACGCATCCTCACGCTCTCTTGCTCCATCACCACACTCATACTTTTGCACAGCTAATTGTTCGCTGGTTTTTGGCATTTCCATAGCCATTTGGAATCGTCATCTGCGTCTCGTTCACACAGTACGACGACAGCACAGTGAGCGAAGCCAACAAGCCAACTCTCCAACGAATGAAATTGGCGTTCAACCATCAGCCAACTAAGTACCTATATAAACTCTCGTATGCACTGCCTCTCTTTCTCTAGATGTGACTCTCCAGCTACTATCCATCCAACTAGACACCCAGCCAACCAACCAGCCATGCGACGAGCCAAAATACCTTCTAAGCTGTACATGGCGCGTATCTTGTAGATACTCGCGTGCTCACACAACTTGGATGGATGGATATTTCGTGATTTTCGCGAGGCAAATAAAGACGACGAAGAAGAAGTCAAACAACACGTCGACTCTGACGTCGGCAGCTATAAAGTGTACTCAATTTTGAGCGCGCCGGAGTATGTGTGTGTGGGGAGGATGAAGCGCTCTCGCGCTTTGCGTTTGTTGGACAACTTGCTTAGGTTTGCTCCGCCAGGCTTGCTGGTCGTCTAGTGAGGTCGTTGAAGTACCCGGGTTTGTGTGTCTGCGTTGGCTATCTTTCGCAGTTCTTTTGCTACCTGGTCGATTACTTGATTCGTTGGTTCGGGGGCTGGTCGGTTGGTCGCATAGTACACTGTTCGTTTGCCTGCTATATGTATGTCGAGCTTGGCTCATGGCTGGCTGACGCGATACTCTGGCTAAAGCGTGCTCCCCATAACGCCGGCTTCTACGCTCGACCGACCTACCGACTGCATTTCTTTTGGCCGTAATGCTGTAGGCATCGCTGCGAGCGCCAACTTCTCAGCTACAGAGCTACCCAACTAACTTATCGCCCGTTTCGCTGCTCACTCATGGCAGTCGCGGCTGCTTTCGCCACCTCTTTTGTGGTGCTGCCTTGCTGTCAGAGAGCGCTCGTTGAGTATATTTGCTCTATTGCTTGCTGGCTGGTTTCTTTTGCCTGCTGCTTGCTGCCCAATCCGTCGCGCTGCTGCCGCACATGAAATCAGTCTGTGAACAGGCGCCGAGCACTGCACAGCTTTTTGCGTATATTTGTTGCGTTCTTGTCGTGTGAATAATAATTTTTGTGTGAACCAAAATTTTTAAAGAAAAAATTCCAAACCACAAGAGGGAAATTGAAATTAGCAAAAATTTTGAAAAAAGTATTTATGCTTTATCGCTTCTACCAACCAGCCAACGCTAATAGAACCGCCAGTGTTTCCCATCCCCGCCGCGTTAATTCGTTTTTGTTTTGGAAAAATACAACTAAGCCAGTTTGGTTTAGCTGCAAGAGCAAGATAAGCGTGAAGTCGAAAAAGTCGCTACGAATACGCCAGCTGGTGTTTGCAGAAAAACAAAAACAAAAAAAAATATTCGAAATAAAATTTTGGTTGAAATTTTGCTGCAACTCGAAGTGAACAGAGAACAGCGCTCGATTTAAAGCGTTTTTAAAGTAAACAAAGCGAAATTTCATGTGTCTGTGTAAATATATAAGTAAGAGAATATATAAAAATTAAAAAAGAGTATAAAAGTGTGCAAAATAAACAGAAAATAGGTGAAATTGAGAAATACGCGCGCATTTCATTTTCCAACTACCAACGTAATTTCTGTTAAAATTGGGAAAAAGTTGAATTTTTTGTGTTAAATAAAAAGTTATTATTGTTCACAAAAACTGTTTAAGCCTTTACTATAAACAACCACAACAAGAAAAGGGTTTTGAAAATTTGAAACCAAACTTAACGCTTTCGCTTTTTTTAAACTAGATACGCTCGCCAGCGAACAAAAAATAATTTAACAAAGAACAGCGGCTTCAACGAAAACTTTTTTGCAACGGTAATTAAAACAAAAAATAATGGATGTTTATTTTCACTCTTTTATATTAAGTTACATCTTTGTGCTGAAAACAAACTGGACTACATATAAAAGAAGTGATGATAAATTAGAAATAAATAAAAAATTTCGCATCAAATCATACAACATACTTTACATGTATAGGATGATTCAACAAGACCGCAGATTTTCTTTTATAAAAAACACAAAAAAATTTGTCGAATTTACTATTTTTATTTTTCGTCATGCTTTGTAATCTACGACGTTTATGTATGAAGCACAATATCCGTTAAATCTCCATCACAACTCTTCTGGAAACACAGGATGTGAATTTCAAAATTTTCCATGACTTTCTGGCATGGTGTGGGCTGTATATCATTTATAACGCGTATTATCTCGTTCTTCAGCATAAACCATACTTTTCAATGTTGTCGAATTATATTATCTTGGCGACCATTTGACCTCATTGTTTGGTAAGATCTGGAAACTTCGTTCGCTATAAGGTCATTGTTTCATGCGCTGTGTGGCAAATGGCATCGTCCTGTTGAAACCAGATAGTCCGTTCAGATCATAAAAAGTTGTTTATCCTGTCACGTTAACGTGCACGTTGACGAATTGAGGTGCTCGTGATCTGGTCCACACTTTGTTCCGTAGCAGCAATATTTTCTGCTTTACGCACAGTACGAAAACGCACCAATGATTCTACGAATTTCTGGACCAAACGGCTCATTGTTGACTCAGATGGCCGGTTATGTTGATCGAAAAAATTACGCACTTTTTGTAGAACAAAAAATGTCCTAAAATGCTTGGGTCACTTGTATGTGTTGTTCAACTGAGTGTCGCTCCATGACTAAGTTTGCCAAAGCCTGCCAATTGTCTGTAAAAAATTCAAAAAGCATTAAGAAAGATCTGCATAACCATTGAATCATCGTATATATACATGTGCAGTTAAACAAAAATTTTAAAGATAAAAAAGCTGTATTGTCACCAAGTCTTAAATTGGTTCTTTAATTTGCCCCAGAAATGGTTACTTTCTAGTTTAAGTTGATATATAAAGTGCTGACGAGTAAATTTGCAAGGAAGAAAAATTTTCTGCTAATAATATCAAAAGACAGACATCATTATGAATATGCTGCGCCTATTTTTGCATAATTAGCCAGTTTTTTTTTCGTAATATGGCGATATCTATTCGAAATTTTTGGCAAGTACTAAAAAATGCGCACAGCTTAGAGTATTAATGGTATGTTTCCACGCGCCTTTAATTGAGCAACTAGACATTATTTTCAATTTCAGCTTAAATCGCAATACGGTTCTCAATAGGTAACAGAGTGGCTGATTAGATTTGTTGTGCGTTTAGTCTGTGAATTGACATTTCTATTCATATTTTAATCTAAAATGTAAATTTTTTAACTTTTTTGATGTTTTAATCTACAATACCAATAACAAAATATACGCAGTTTTTTTTTTGCTCTGGTGTTATGTATTACCTATTCCATGTGTCTTCGAACAAATCGCAATTTGAATGAATTGGAGAAAATTTTAATCCATTTCCTGAACGCGATTCTAGAATTTATCAATTGTAAATAGTTTGGAAGCAAAAAGAATTTTGTACTAATAACCGAAGGAAAACAAGTAGTTCATAATAAGTAAAATTTGATAAAATATTCATTAAAAATAAGCTGCACTTTTGTCGTAAATGCTAAAAGTAGTTCAACTTGTATTTACAACTCGCCAAAGGAAACAAATTTATATTTAAATTGAGATAAATCGCATAAACAGTTACAAATTGAAATTCAGAGTCAAAATTGTGCTACTTTGTGTTAGTGGAAACGCACTGTAATACTCATGTGATTCAATGGACAAAATTTTGTGTTTTATTAACTTAAAATTTTCATTTTTTGTATTCAATACGAAAACTATCAGCAGTTTTTAAGTAAAAAAATATAAAAAAAATTGTTAAGCCATATTAATATTCAGTTTTTAAAGTACTTTTAAATACCTTATAAGCTCTATTTAAATTTTTTTTTTCAAAAAGTTACTGAACAATTTAAATAAAACATAATGAAAATGTTTGTAAAAACCATAAATAACATTTAAAGGTTACCAAGGTTTTCTGAATAAAAAAATTGTCTGCATATACCTACATAAAATTATTTTTTTGTTAGTTCAGTTTTTTAAATTAATCATAGTACTTTTTTTTTATTAATTCAAACAAATGCCGCAAATCTATAAAAATATGTTTTCATAACACAAATTAGCAAAAAAAGTTTAATTTTTTTCTTTTTAAATAAAATTAAATTTTTTTTAAGTATTTGTTTTTGTTTTTTTTTTGTTTTTAATAGGATTTTTAAGTGTTTATATGAAAAACTAAGAACTATATTTAGTCAATTTCTATCCCTTACTTAACTAAGCAGCAAGGATTGCTAAAGTAAATAAAATAGATTAGACATGGATTCGAATTGCGTTGTCATTGCACAGCACCATCGAAATAAGAAAAATATTTGAAGAGTTAATAATTAGAGTTAAATAGGAATTTAAAAAAGTATTTAATTGAATTTTTTTTTTATTAAATTTTTAAAAATTTGTCATATTTCACGAGAAACTTTTAAAGGTTAGGCAAACGTTTTTAAATGTAAAAATTCATAGATAACTAATTAAAAAAAAAATACTTAAAAAAATATATATTTTTGTACATTCCGCCAAAAATCACGTAAGTGACGTGTTTTTCAAAATTTTGTTAGTTGCAAAATTTGCTCCTGTAGCATCTGGATGCACTTCTGCATCAAAAAGAAAATTTTGTCGCTTACGGTTTTTAGTGGTTAGGGCTCGATATGTAAGAATGTTAAAACAAAAAAAAAAATAACGATTATTTTTTGTGCATGATTAAAAATTAAAACAAAACGGGAATATTTTAAAGCAACAAAAATCAATTTTTTAGCATGACCATGGTTTCTTCGGCAAATTATCTTAGAATTACACGTGAAACCACCCTAAGCTATACGCGAATATTAAAATTGAAAAATTGCCCGCCTTAATGCACATAATTTATAATTTGGTTAAACTAATTTTTTATTAATCAATCAAATTTTACGAGCTATTATGTATTTAGGGTTAGGCAAAAGGTTTTTGATGTGAAAAATTAATAGCGTACTAATAAACAATAAATATAAAAAATTTTCAATGAAAAAAATTATAGTTTTTTCTCAATATGAACATACATTATTTGTGGTCAAATGAAATATTAAGTATCTTAAGTCGGGAGGCTGGCTTTAGTATAATGTGTTATTGCCAAGAAATTGAAGAAACCTGAAAGGAATTGATCTAATGTTATCAAAAAAAATTCCCTGCGGTTTAAAAAATAAACAGAATGGCGCATTATACTAAAGCCAGCCTCAAGACTTAAGGTGCTGTTCCATATGACCACAGCTATATAAAAAGAGTTAAAACCAGAAAAATAACAAATATTTTTACTGGATGATTACAGTGCCGATTCTGACCAAATAACATACATATTCTCCAGTCTATAAATTAAAATATTTGCCAGCTAAAACAAGTAAATAATTGCATCAGCAAATGAAAGTAAAAGTGCAAAAGCGGCAAAAGTAATAGAACAACTTTGTTAAGCGGAGCAAGTAGAAGAGGAAGCAGTGAAATTACCGCAAGTGAAGTGAGTGTAATACAGACAAACATATGCATATGTATGTGTCTGTCTATTTGCGGCAAATAAATTATTTGTACAACAAATCCCGCTAGAAAACAAAAAAAATAACAAAAACGACAACAAATACAGTGTGAACCATATACACAAAAGTAAACAAAGAATAATAACCACGAAAACAACAACAGTAATAAGCAGAAAAAGTGTTTTTATTATTATTACTATTTTTCAAAACAAAAAAGCGACAAGTGAAATAAACAAATAAATGCACATACATACATACATAGATGTTACAACGCGCTGAACAAGCAAGAAAAGTGAACAACTTCGTCACCGAGATATAATAAAAATAAAAAAATTTATATAAAAATACAAACAAAAAACAACAAGAATAAAAAGTAAAAATCCCATAACAACGCTCAAGCATACAGTCAGTGAGCCAGCAAGCCAGTCAGTCAACCAACCAACAACAAGAGCCACCAGTGTAACGTCTACAACTTTTGCCTTTTGTGCATATGACGATCTCATTTTTCTCAACTAGTGACAACTGGCAAATGTAGAAGAAGCAAAAGAAAAAAAAAAACAATACAAAACGTAATCGACCAAACAGCAAGCAGCAACAACAGCTGAAAATAATTGCGAAAAAATTTGCATTTGATTTTCAGTGAAAATAAGGTAAAAATTAATTTTAGAATTACCAAGTCATTAAAAATGTATGAAAATATGCCTTAAGTAGCGCTACATACAAATTTAAATTTTACACATACATAGTTGTAATCTTAATATACAATACAAATACACTTTAGCATCGTTGCATATGATTGCTAGTAATATTTGCCGTTATTTGAGTGCATTGGCTGCATTTGTTTTTAGCTATTTGATTTGGTTTGAGTGCACCACAATTGTGGAATGTTGTGAGCAAGTAGCCGGTGAACGGTAGACGCTTTCGAGCAACAGCGATATTTTTTTTTTTTACATTTACTTAATTATTATTATTATTTGTACATATTTATAACTACCCAACAAACATTTAGGTTTGAGCTCAACTTGAGGTTACGTTGAGAGCTAAGGTATTTCTCAAATCTCCAACGTTGTTTCTCAACAGTACCTGAAGTGGAGGATTATAGCGTTCTCAACAAAAAGGGCATTTTCTTTGTAAGAAAACAGTACTGTTTCTCAAGTTGAGAAATAGCTGGTTCTCGACTTGAACACCAGCATGATTCTCCAATTGGTCTTAAACATTTCATTGAAGAACTGAAAGTAAAATAATTAGAGATGGATTGGAGTATAATGTTGGATATCAACTTGAGAACTATGAATTTCTCCAAGGTTGGACAAATATTTTATTGATGTTTGTTGGGTACATAGACAGTTATTTATAGAGGCCTTAGCTTCGGTGCTAATTAGTTGGGTGGGTCAGTGTTTAAAAGCGGCAGCAGTAACTTGAGACTTGAGGCAGTGAGTTGTTAGATATTTGGCTGAGGTTTGGATGGTAAAAGTGAGCGAATGTCTTGCGCGACCGCAGTCCTTTCATCACTAATGAATTTTAGTTTCAAAATTACATTTTAGCTATTACTTCTTTGTGATTTGGTAACCGATTGGAAGTGGATTTAAGCGTTTAAGATATTATCTTGACTGTCCACGAGTATTTGAGTAAAGATTTCACATTGAGCTAGTGAACAATACAAGCTGCATTATCTCCATTCGCGAAAGGTACCTCCAAGCAAATACCTTGCACTAGTGCACAGTTGGCTTAAAACGCTACAAGGTAGGAGGTAAAAGTCTACTAACGTAAGTAGAAATAGATTACGAGGCATAATTCCTTAGTCAAACATAATGATATGCAGTTGCTCTCGATACCATTCCACAAGGGAATATAATTTATTCCTACACCGAATAGTTCCGTAAGAAAAATCTCTGCTTTTAGCTAAAGCTTGGCAGCTACAGAAGAAGTCCGGAACTGTTTATTTTTCTTCCTAATATCTGCAACTTCTAGTCTCAAAGCATGCCTACCAAATAGCCAATGACCGGTTACACAAGCCGTGACCATCGAAATGCCCTCCAGGCTACCCTAGTTATTGTACAACTTCCTTCGTCTAACCACGATTTATTGGCCTCTTGAGTGGAAGTTTGATACCTTTCCTGGCTACCTCATTGGCCCGGCAATTTCCTTCAATATCTCTCATGCCCGGGACCCATATGCGGCTGGCCTTAAAGACGGTGCTAATATCATTAAGAGCTGCCAGGAATTCTTGATTTGATGGCCGCTTGGCTATTCGAGAAAGTTTTAATCGTAATCTTCTTTACGGCATGTATAATATATTGTATATTGAGTACATTGCCACCCTTTTTATAGCTAGAAATTTTCTCAGATAAACGCTGCAGTGGTGCGGAATTCGGACGGATAATTCCAGTCTTAATTCTTTAGAAAAAACTTCGTAGTCAACCCTGTGGTCTACCTTGGATGCATCCGTGTAAAAATTTTATACCCACCTTCTTCACGATTCTGGTGTTTTCCACTCTCTTCTTTTAGGGGCAGAGTAGTCAATTTTGTGGTTATGGAGTACAGACGCGTGGCCGAACCGCCGATCTTTCCATCGCGCCCTTGGTTTTTATTCTGAGCGTCGAAGGGACGGCACGTATTTTTCTATCAGGCAAATTATTTATCAGCTCTTACGCTTTGTTTGGGGTGATCCTTAAATCACCCGAGATGCATAAAAAATCAGTTCTTGGGTCCTTATTTAGGAGTATAAGTTAACTTGTATTTTGACTTGATGGCCACCATGCCATTATTCCATACCATAGTATGGGCCTAATGCTCTAATCTGCAGTTAAGCTTTTGGTGGACGCCAGGCGAAATGTCTATTGAAAAGGTTCAAATGTGTCACCACAGACAGTGTAGTTTTTTCCTCGGCCATAGAAGTAAGATCGCACCTACTACTGGCGAGCGTTACTATTACGAGAAAACGCATGGCATGGACAAATTATTGTAAAGAGAAGAGAACCCCTCATAGCGAAATCTACCTAAGATTCTCTAAGGTCGTAAACGGTTGGTATACAAGCAAATTTTGACAAGGCGTGACACAGATTTGTTTCAAAATACATCATCTATGTGGTTTTTAACTATAATTACCTCAAAAGTATTAAAAAATTTGAAACTGCTGACTGAAATTTCTCTAATCAACGACCTCTTCTTTCATGATTATCTAGTTTTTCTAAAGTAAAAATTTTTATCAGCTAAAATACAGGATTTCATCGTGAAGCCCTACTGCGGGAAGCCTTTAAATCAATCGATCATCGGTATCTTGGGTTCATTCAGCCGTGAAATGCTTAACCTCTGCATAAGTTGCATTAGAAAGGTACTTTTCTTGCACCAGACCACACTAATTTCGCAGGAAACTGCACGGCTGATGAGTTAGCTAAGTTGAATGAGTAGCCTCGAGATGGTCTTACCAAGACAGCAGAGAATGAGAATACGTTTGAGTGCCTGTATACTACTCCTGGATAGATGGGTTATTGGTCAGCTCAAAAAACGCAGGGCAAAAATTGGGAAATCTGAATATTGGGTTGGACCAAAGTGCATTAAAATTTTTGTGTAGAAAGTCTTCGCTCTCTATTGTGTTAGCGGTTTTAAAGCACTTGCCGCACCTAATCTCTATGGCCTCCTCTGCTTGTAGAATGATGCGCTCGAATAACCTCAACACTAAAAAAATAAAAAATAAACTTTAAATTTCTTAACTTTAAGTTACTATAAAAATTATGGCAACATAAAATTTATTTAAAACACCACACATCAGTTATAGGGAACCCGTATTTGTTTGAAAAACACGCCACTAAGTTTCCCATAAAATTATAGCAACTCCTCAAATGCTATAATAATATTAAATTAATATTTTGGCACTATTTAGAAGTTAAATGCATCAATAAATGCAATTACTAGCGGCATTAGTTCCACATAAACTATTTTAAAAATGTATCGAAACACCCTTCCCTAAACTGCTTTTTAAAAATGAAGCGCAAATTGCATCGCATTGCTCATATGGAAACCTGTGAACTATATTTAGAGTAGAAAATATTCCTTGATGCACTGCGCATATAAATTCATACATACATATGTATGTAGTATGTAGATTCTTCTCCACAAATGCAACGCGAAATTTGTATTCGCTAAAATATCTCATAAAATGTATCTTAAAACATTGTACATACAAAACAAATAGAGCAAGTTCGAAGAAGTCAAACCACACAAGACTGTAATGCAAAAGGCCATGAGGTAGGCGGAGGACTAGGAGGAGACGAAACAAAAGCGTGCAAAAACTCACTTCACAACACGTTGTGACGCCGTACCACCAAACTCTATGAACAGAGCAAGAAAACGAAAGCAGCAGGCCGCCCAGCCACACTGCCGAATTGAGTGACTAACTGACTGACTGGATGGTTGTACGGCCGCCTTTCTTGGCATAAAACGTATATCGAGACGAGAAGCGTATCTGACAGATATGCAGGCCTTTGGCTTACTTTGTATTGCTCGCGATTTTTTTTTATTTTTTTTTGTTTTAATTTTTATTTCCCGTTTTATAGCGCAGCATGGCGAGGTACTTTACTTTTGTCTCAGCCGAACTGGAGCTGGTAATTCATATACATATATGTATATGTATATGTACATATCGGCATATGAGCAAACACGCATATTTTCGAAACACATGAGTTTCTCGCTGCCTTTGTCCAAACTAAAGCAGCCCAGAAAAAATTTTAGTTTTTCTTTTGTTGGAGCAAGCGATAAGGCAAATATTTGAAGTGTAAAAAAAACTAGCGAAACAATACAAGCCCTTTCATACACATAGACATACATATTTACATATGCATGCATAACCATATTTTTAACCATAATTATTGAGCAATTTCTGAGGCGTTTAGCAATTATCAAAAGTATTGAATTCGCTTCGTTTTCTACGTTTACATTTCAGTTGTAAATATTTGGTATTTCGAGTACCAATGTTTATATAGACGTAAGTTTTATGTGTGTTGTTATTCAAGAGCTCGTCCGGTCTATGGTCTCAGAATAGAGTTAGCATGCCTTCAGCTTGAGCGTGAGTGCGAGAGCGCAATTCTTGTGTAAACAAATGTATTAACCAGACAGTATTTACATATGTGCGTATCTAGGTAATAAATATATGCACAAATGTACAGGCATACATATGTATGTTCATGCTCATATACATATCGTCGTAAATAAAGATAAAATAAGCGTTTAATGCTAAACGCTGAGAAAAATTTTGGAACCTGAAAAGAAGATTATAAACAAGACAAATGAAATTGATACTGCGCACATAGTTTGTACCTGCATAAATGCGAGCACATATAAAGAATAAGAATCTCAAAAAAGTAATACTTTAACTACTTCTCTGCATGGAGTTTTCTAGAAGCTTCTACCGAAATGAATAAAACGATTGGAAAACTGCTTGAAGTTTAAACTTTTTTTCTGAAAAATTCAGAATATTTTAGCACTATGTAGCCCTAGTTATGGTTGTTTTAATTACGTTTCTGCATTTACGGAGTTCACAAAATTTTATAGGAAACTAGCCGCTGTGCTTATCTGTGTTTGTATGTATGTATGTGTCTTTAATTTACAACGTCTTGTCACACGATTTAAAGGTTGTTGTAATTTTATAAAAATTGCATAATATGTACACATCTATTTGACAAGTGCACACTTATCAACTCAAATCTGATAATTTTTAATGTTTTTCCAACCCTCTATACAGTCTCACCGTTCCTATAATTTTATGGTAAACTTTAAATATGCGTTTCCGTCAAATTCCTGTCTGTGAAGTAAAATCTGACCATTTTCGTGCAATGTCAAAGTTCCTATAATTTTATAGCAAACTTTAATTGGTGCTTAATCTGCTAAATCTGGTTACCAGAGTCCGTTTTTGAGGTTTGTAGTTAATTCTAATTTTCTATAATTTTTATAGCAACACAAAACTTTATTTACATTTGAGCGATTGAATAAATTTTGAAATTTTTAGTGATTTTTAGCAAACAAATTCGGGGAATATGTGCATTACATCTGAAATTAGCACAGAAAATATTAAATTTCCGAAAAAAATTAGAAATTATTAAAAAGATAATATATACACTCGCATACAGAGAAAAAATCCGATAAATATGTTATAGCAAAATCCTATATGGCATAATGTTTTTTTAAGCCGTGTACTTTTTTATCAGCCTAATAAATACTAAAAAAATAATATACTTTATCTAAAAATCTAAATCAACTGAAAAATGTGCGGTTTTCTATATTTCATACTCTACGTAAGTTTTTCTGTAGCATTTTGCGCAAATATGTAGCTAACGGCAGTACCGGGGGAAATGCGGTACTTTACGTTATACAGGCTTTCGTTGTTTCCTGCTCGTAAAAAAAGTATTTTGTGTAATCCATCTATGCTATAAAATTTAATGAAACCAAGAAAATTAAAAATTGTATCATGTCTCGTTCTAATACGCTTCTAAAATATCAAAGATTTGAGCTGCGTGCATTTTTAGCAACCCAATGTGTGATTGTTTTGAAGTAAGTAGTTGGAAGTACCTAATTTAGCAAATCTACCTAAGTTTCTTAAACACATTGTGTGCAACTGAGATGTGCTATAAAAATTATAGCAACCAAAAATACACACTTTCTAAGATGTTCGATGTAATATACATTAAAACCCTGGAAAATTAAATTTTTTAAGTTACTATAATTTTTATAGTAACTTAGTTTGTGGCTGTTTTGTATAAGCCAGAAGTTCTTAAACAAATTAGAGTTTTAGTTCAATATTGTGTGCTCTATTTAGTGTTCTCAGAAAAATTTTATGCAACACATTTATGCTATAAAAATTATAGCAACAAAAGATTTCGAGTTTTCGGCAGTAGTATGCGCCTGAAACATGTAAAAATAAACTCTCAAACTTGCTATAATTTTATAGCAACTTAATATGTGTTTTATTTTAACTTACTTGAGGCTTTTAGCTAGTTCTGATGACTCTTTCTAAAATTATTCATCTCATAGAGCACGATTGAGTCGTAAGTTTTAAATTTTTTTATTTAAAAGAAACCGCACTTTTTCAGTGTAATACTCCTACTGCGTCCATATTTTAGTCAAGTTCTTCTTTTTATGGAATTTTCGTATAAACTCCTACTCACAATACTTATTAAATATACGAATTTCTACCAAACAAATCAGCGCAAAAATTAATTTATCACGATAATATTTTTTTTTTTATACTTACTGCCACATTTGCAGCAGTAATGACTAAGTCACCACATTTACGCCAATCATTTCTTTACTTTATTATATTTGGTATTTACTCTCACTCACTTTGGCGCTAAGACTTGCTCAGTCATTTATTTTAGCTATTAGACGTCGTTTGTAACGTGATTACTTGCGCCTTTTTGCGTTTGCTTTCGCTTTTTTTGTGTAGTGTAGATAAGTAGTAATGTTTGACAGTTTTATTGTATTTCTTTTAAATGCAGTCACAAGCTTTTTATGAACTTGTTTTACAATATGATGTTTTATAACTATTTTTAGTTATTTATTAATCGGTGTTTACTTTTACTTATATACTAGCCGGAAAGTGTTATGTGTAATTACCGTTATAGGTGTGAAAAGAGATTTGTTGATGCGGACTCAACAAAAACCAAAAAAAAATATGTTCCTTTGCAAATAACTGAGTTTTAATTTATCATTTGAAGTTTTTGCAATATATTTCCTCATTCAGCTAACCAATTGGGTAATTTTTGATTGCTTTACTTGCTTTCTTGTCAAAACTATTTGTAACAAATTTTTCCAAGTATTTGAAACACCGCAATTAGCAACACTTTCTTGGCCAATTTGTTTGCTGTGAACTGCATTTATATACCAACACTTGTTCACTATCTGCTTTTAATTTTCCATGAACTTCCATTGCGATCAGTCAAAATTGCCAAAGGGTATCAAAACAACAATATTCAAGAAATGAAAAGTGAAAAAAGTAAGAGCAACAATCAAGTGGGTCAGCTGAAACCAGTTTTCTTTGGCTTATGGACTTTTTCGCGTGTTTTTTTTAACATAAATTCAATTTTTAACTTCTTTTTCGAAACCATGTATGTACATACAAAGAAATATCATACATATACACATGTGTATGCTTTTATCTTTCGATTTGTGCAGGAATACGCAACTAGAGCTTTGAAAATTTGGTAACGAAGTTTTAAACGTATTCATATTTTGGTTTTTGTCCACCTGCTTTTTTTAACTTTTTCTTGTATCACTTTTATCTATGCAAAAAAAAATGAATATTCAGCAAGCTGGTTTTTATTCATTGGAGTTCAAAATGAAATGATTTTTGGGATTATGCTATAAAGTGAACATTCGACAGCTGAAAGTCGCTGCCAACGAAAAGGGAGTCGCGAATTTTTAAATTTTTTAAATACTTTTTTTTTGTTTATTTTTATTTTGCGTCTGATACTATCAGCTCGCTGATATGCATTTATTATATAAGTAAATTGCTGTGTACCAATTTTTGCTTGTACGTGCCACGTGAAAACCAACTCCAATGAAAAAGACAATAAAAAGCTTTGAATGAGACTTCCTTTTTTATTTGAGACCAATGATTTGAGGTTATGCAGCTGTAGTGTCCGAACCCTTAATGACAAAATTGACTTTTGCGCGAATGGTTGATGTCCTCACGAAGAGTAAGGTTGACCGCCATTCTGGTAATGCCATGGACGTGGAAAGATAAGGAAAGTTGAAACGCCATATACTACTACGGCTTTCATGTAAAGGAGCTCAGACTCTATGGCGGATTTGTGAGTGAATACGTCGCCGAGTCTTGTCATTCATCCCGTTAGACGAGCTCAACCCCGTAGTCATTTTTGGTGTTTGTTGTTGTCACTTTTTCGGAAAATGTCTTTAAACTCACTTCTGGTGTGCTAGTTCTAAAAAGAAGGACTTCTGTCTTTTCTATCGCTGATTCAAAGCTTTAGTCGCGCAGCCGCTATCAAGTTCTCATCATTAATTAGTTAAGTCTCGTGCCAGCACCTGCTTCAGGTGTCTATGACAGTCTTTTACGATGACTACTGTCTCAGCTATCTCGTACACCTTAAACCGGCGGTCTGCCAATACCAGATCATGGATTTTGTCACTTTACCCTCCATGGCAGCTGTTTTCGGGACACCTGGGCGTGGCTCATCAAAAACCGCGACCACGTTGAAACTCGTTAAACAAATTTTTGACGGTCGCCATCGAAGGAGAAGACCGCACACGCTGCGCGACTTCCCTTTCAAAAACAAAAATCGAATCACCGACCGATGCTGCTCTTTTTCCATTTTTCTAAAATCCGCGGACACGTCCGCTTCCACACGTTTCGGCTAAAATTTTGACAGTAGCCGTCTACGAAAATAAATTGGTCTTTCGGTAGTGGCGACATAGGGCGGTGAGGCTAAGAAGTCCCTCGTATGCCGGTGAAATGATCCACAACTGTCCTGCCATTTTATTTGATGACAGAGCTGTCGTTTTTAGCAGCTAGTTTATAGCCCTGTGGCCAAGTTTTGTACCCACCGGCTTTGAAGTTGAAGTATCTTGTTACAATTAGTGGTTGGTAATATTTTTCAGGGTAGATATACATACAAGTCTTTGGATCGATCATCTGAGCATTTTTTACTGCTTTCTTGCCTCTTCTTTATACCACTTTCTTCATTTTTTCATGCCGACACTTATTTTTATCTGTTTTTATGTATATAGGTATGTATTGCCCGCTAGTTCCCACTATACACTTACATACATATGCATATGTTTTACAGTCGCTGGTATGTTTAACGAATTTATTGAAGTTAATTGCGCGATCGCTTGGAAAAGCAAAATCAACAACGAAAAGGGTTGCCCATCAGGTTAAAATGTTTAACCTCATCTCTGCGAAAAATTGAATGGTGAACATAATACCTACATATGTATGTAGATACTCATATAAAAGATCACTCAAAAATGGCTATACATATGTGTGTATGTATGTATGTGTATGTGTATATGCGAAGAACAATCGTACCTTTATTTGTTATTATATATTTTATTACATATTTTTCTCCCAAAAAAAAATTTAATTTAATTTTTTCAAAATGTAATTTTTTTTAAAAACTTGGTATTGCTTTTATGCCGAAAATATGGCTTAAAAATCATAAGCATGTTATATATTACTACATATTTTGATCAAAAAATTTTTTTAATTTTTTTCTAAATTTGAAATATTTTCAATACTTGGTGTTGCATTTATTCGATTTTTTTTTATACTTTGTACAGAGATTTCGGATTTTTTTTTTGTATAATAGTAAAAATATTTGCTTCGATCAAAGCGATCTCAAATATTTGTTACTGAAATTTTAATCTTCGATAATGAAAATTGTAATACAAATTCTGTCTTCCTACATCTAATTGAATTTGCTACCAAATTGACTTAATAAATATGCATCTCATTATATTCGCCTTCGAATCCAACACGCCGAATGACGGCCAAAAAGTGTGCTTATAAATCGCCGTTTCCAACGGCTGCTCTTTAAGTTATTTTGAAATTTTGCATTTGTATATAGTACGTATGTACGTATGTATACATAGACATATGTATGTATGTAAATTTATGCGCTTGCGTATAATTCGAAATGTTCTTTTGGTTTTACTCAAATCTTATTTATGCATTTTTCTATAAATTTACAGTTGTTTTTGTGTACGTGCGTGAATTTTAGGTTGTTTTATTTTGGAGATTTTATAAATAGAATTTAACGAAAATCTCTGAACAAATGGTGGCATTGCCGTCGTCGGCTGGTGCTTCCAAAAGTGCACGAACACCTAATTTATTTGGTTTAAATGTATGTATGTATGTATATATGCAAATGTATGTGTGTGTGCGTAAACAGAGATCCAGCCCAGTCGGTAAAGCTAGAAAAAAAGGCCTGCTGGCAGTCCTTCTTTCTGAGTTATAGGCTTCCCCTGCCCTATTTTTTTTACTTTTTTTTGAAAAGAAAGGTTTTGATTTCAGGTCCTTTTATTGGGCTTCTCTCAGATGAGTAAAATTGTTTGATTTGTTAATATTGCAGCTCAAATTAAGCTTCGTTTCAGACGCGCACCGATGCGATCCCTGCGATTATTTTCTTCCGTTCCTTTGGAAACATAGTTTCTCCTGTGTGAAGCCTTCACGTGCAGCTTCCAAAGAGAAGGTCTCATTAAAATTGCCCTCCCTGAATTAGTTTATCTATTAACAAGTGTTACTCATTCACCCGGATGGGAAAATAGTATTTATTTATTAAAGTTTGATTTTTCTTTTTCTGCGGGTTTATGGAAAAGATCTGCCCTTTGACTTATTTTTCAAATAATTTTGACAATGCTTAGCCATAAGCTTTAAATCATTTATAAGGTGTTGTTTCCCTTCCACATTTTAAATTTGAAACTATTTTTTTTTCTATTTTTAACTTTTACTTCTTTTAAACGTATATATTCCCCTTCATTATTTTGACTCGCACTACCAACACCTAAATCAATTTCCACCTCCTAAAACGAACACTGAATTGCTCTTCCCTTTCAAACGACTTTGCGTTCTTCTAGCCTGTTGCACATTATTTTTCATTCGCCTCCCACATTTGATCAGCACTAATGTTTTACTTTCCACTCCTTATCTCTGCCTATGTTTCATCTTTGGTATACATTCATAACTCAAGTGCATAGATACATATGTATGTATGTATTTATGTATCTTTCCGCCTTTTCGCATTTGTTTTTATGTCCGCATCTATGATCTTCATTATTTTTATGCATTTACATACCTAAATCTAAAAACTTTGTAGTGCCTAATTCTCCTTCGCTCTTTCTACACCACCTCTTACACCTTCCGTTCCTTGCCATTCGGCGGCAATGGAAATAGCAGCCGGCAGTTTTTATTTTTAGCTCACCCCAAAATCGGCCAGCCAGCAGTCAGTCAAGCGCATATGTTCAAAATGTTTCATAAAGTTTCCGTTTTCTAATTTTGGCTGGTGTTTTCGAAATAAGTTTGCTCCTTTTTTTCTGTAATTTTTCGGAATTTTCAAATTTGTTTTATTATTTCAACGTTTTCAAAATGAGGGAAAATATGCATAAGTTTCTGTTACCTTAGTTTATCCTATGCTTGCATATAAAGTAAAAATTTTCGAAATGTTTTTAATTTATATATATACATACAGTGACTCCAAAAAATGACCACGTGTTATTTTTTTTAATATTCACATTTTTTTAAGTAAGCCTTTTCGTTATTTTTCTATGAAAAATTGTCTTACCTTTAACCACAACCGTATAAATCAAAGTTTGAAACTTTATAAAAAGTTTAGAAAAATGCAACAAATTTTCAACAAAATTTCAAACTTTGTAACCTGAACCTGAAGTTAATTTTTTTCTATTAAAATATAATCCAAAACCATATAAATAAATCAAAGTCTAAATTTTATAAATTTTTATGAATTCGAAAAAATTTGCTTCAAAATTTCAAAATTTTTGAGTATGCAGTTTTGTAGCCTACACAATTTTAGTCCAATAAAGTGCAAGTGCGAACCATCTAAAAATCGCCTTGACTTTTAATATACATAGTTCTTATTTTTTTTTATTACGTCTTTAGCGGCTTTTTTTATATGTATAACAAGAATTTTATAAAAACTGGTGTTTGTTTTTTGAAATTTTGTTGCGCACGATCTTCCGCATTTTATCTCACAAGAAATTCATGCTTATATGGAAAAGGTGCAAAAATCTGCTAGAAAAAAAAATTATGAAAAACTAACGCGATTTTTTAGCCGCTTTAAACTTGCATTTCATTAAATTGTGTGGGCTATAAAACTGCATACCTGAAAAATCCCAAAAGGTTCAGATTAAAATTGGCGTAGTTTTGATGATTTTTTTTTGTTAACTATCCTAAACTTTTTATAGTGTTTGAGACTTTGATTTATATGGTTAACGCTTGGAAAATATGTTTAAAGAAAAATATTAACTAAATTTAACTTGAAAAAAATTTTGAATATTTTAAAAAATCAACTCTGGTCAGTTGTTTGAGACACTGTATACACACGTTGTAGACCCATTTGAATTTATTTTACACTAAGATGAGTAATGTTTTTTAATAAGTTTTTTCTGCAGTGTAGACCATTTTTCTCTGGTCTCTAACACATACATGTTCCTATCTCCTATTCCCCCGTCTTGCTTCCTACCGAATAAGCGTTTGATTCGTCATTGCCATTAACTATCTTTCTGTTTGACCCCACCTGCCTACTGCTCCATCTAAGTATGGCGTCAATATACCATTCACCTTTTACCAATAATATTTGCCCTATTTATTCGAAAGAGCAAAAAAAACCACACACTTCATTACATCTTTGCTGCATACTTTTGCCCTACTTACATATATTTACTCAGTCACCACGATTCGTTAGCTAAACTAATTGAGTTAGAAAAATAGTATAAAGCTGGTATTCGGGGAGGAAATTGGAGGCATGAAACGGTAATCATTGAATTGACTGCAACAATAAGAGTACAGCGAAAGAAGGAGAAAAAATTGAAAGTGAAGACACATGAAAAAATCAATAGAAGGAATATGAAAATTTGACGAATTAGAGCTTAGGCAAAAATACAATTATGCCCAGCTAGTTCTCAAAGCGCGCACCAACTCAACCAGAACTGCCATAAATGATGAAGAAGCTTACAAAATAGCCAAAAACTATCTGAAAACTTTTACATTAGCAAGTAAAACACGAATATTATAGTGTTTTCTTTTCTACAGAAAAATTTTGCCTTCTCAGTGTCCTCTACGTTCAAATACTAAGGAGAGGGCAATGAAAGGCAGCATTTTTTTGTAGAAAAGAAAACGCCATTAGAGAAGCTAAATACGAAACAATATCAACAACGGATCTACCTGCGCAAGAAATTTTTTTCCGCGCACGATATCATGCTTTAAGAAACGGTAAGAAGGCCCACGAAGAAGGAATCCCCGTTCTTCAACAAATTAATAACTAAAACGGGCTGCAAGCAATTTCACAAAAAAAACCTAGCATGACGTAGATAATGTACTCGCTGGGATGCTAAGGACTATAGCCTGAAACCGTTCGGAACTATTTTTTAATAAGTAAAACTCGTCCTTCACCGCAGGGCAAATTCTCGGCAAGTAAGCTCCTAGAGAGTATATTTAAAACTCGCCTCGCAACGGCAGTCCATGACAGTGGAGGATTATCGCCCAGACATCTTGTCTTCAGGCCTGGTAAATAACTATTGAAACCGGCAGCTGATATACGAAACAACCGAAAGAGATGAATGTCATTAGCATCGGGTGTAGCACAGTTCTCATACGGCATACGAAATACGAAAGTTGCCAGATACACCAACATCGACAGTAGAGGGCTAAACTAGGCCATGTTAAGGGCCCAGAAATTGTTAGAATTATGCATCCCTGAACTGGCGGCAAAGAAAATCAAGGCCCTAATACTCACTGCTAGTTAATTTACAGAGACGTGCGGGGGAAATAAAAACAAGAGAAAAATGGTAAACTGGCTGACAGTAAGACTTGACCCCAATATAAAATTTTTCCCAGTAATATAGTAAACTAGTAAATAAAACTGGAAAGTAATAACCAGCTACGCATAAAGTGGGTCAGAGCATAAAAATGGGACCTAAACGCGGGTGAATCGAAGAAACCGTAGATAATGAGAACGCCATGCTGAAATAATGCAAAAAGTGGTCAAGGGTGGTCGGTGGTGGTCGATGGTAGCTAAACGGAGAGCTGGAGTATTTCTGTTTCCATAAATACTACGACACCTTTGATGAGGCATTTTAAATCCCCTTAATTAATAACACAAAATCCTGCTCGAAAAACAATTTTATTTCATTTGGTTTTACACAGTTTTGGTTTAATATTTTATAAATTTTTTGTAAGCAAATATTTACTTGTTTACATGCTTACTATTTATTCATTTATTTAATGTCTCTTCAAAAAAAATACTCACACATTCTTTGATAATTTCACTCAAAAGATTTCAATTTCTCAAAACAATTAATAATGATCCGCTTTGTATAATTATGTCTAATTATAACCGCCAAAAACCGCCCAAGACCGCTCTAAATTAGTTGTGTATTCATCTCGACAATGGTGGGCACAGTAGGCTGGCAAGTTAGTTCTTGAAAATTCCCATACTTGCCTGTGGGGAAATTTATTCGCTTTAATAATTTAATTTTTGGTCTAACCAAAATTATTTGTACTTCACAGGTGATCGATGAGGAATTATAAACTACTTTGATTTGAGTGACCTCCAAACTAGTTGTTAAATTAGATTGCTTCCACTTATTTCCTTATTAGTGATTGAAAAATTAATTACGGAATTAATTAGCTTTCCGTTGGTTTTTAATCACCAATCTTCAAAGCGACCGACAGAAAACTAATTTGTTGTGCTTTTAGGCAAATTATAGTTAGTAGCAAATGTAGCTAGTATACTCCAATGCACTTGAATGGGGACACACATTTCATTGAGGAAAATTAAAAAAAAAAATTATAAAATTTTCATCAAAATTGTAAACCTTTTTCTTGGAACTTTTAGAAGTTTTTTGGGTATGCCGTTCAATTCAACGGTGCAAGTTTGAAGTAGCTTCAAACTATCGTTGATATTTGCTCATTTTTTTACAGCCATTATTCCCCTAATTTTTTCCATATAAAGAAATTCCAGCATGTGTTATTTTAAGAATTCAGAGAAAAAAGAAGAAAATTTTGATAAAATTTTTTAATTTTCTAGAAATTTTAAAACATGAGTTTGCATGGGTTCTGTGAGAGAATTAATTGTATTTCCATTGAAAAATATTTAAAGTTAAATAAAAGAAAAATAATATATTGTGCAACGATTTTCAGTCATCCCTTGTCAAATCTGGTTTGAAGACAAACCGGTTTCGGCGCTGTGTCATCTTCAGTTTCATTTTTTGTTCCAAGAAAAGAAGCGAACAAACAGTGCGTAAGAGTGTAGATGTAAAATAATGGCAATTTTGAGTAAAAAAATATTGCTTTAAGTTTTGCTGAAAGCTTTTTACGTTGGTATTCAACTATCGCAAATATGTTTTAAAGTCGGTAATAAATTTTCCTACTAGGTAGTTTAGCATTTGAATACATGCGCTTCAGAAATATTTGTGCTAATGAGCTTTTTTTAGCGCCAACATATTTTGTTATTTTGTTTTTGGTTTTCATCTTTTCAGCTACCGTGAAAAGCACAAAATTTGCATGAGAAAAATTTCGCACCTCATGCTTACGTGCATTCAAGCTCAGTATTCATACAAAGAAATTTTAAGAGTTATAGAAAACACTAATAGTCGAGTTGCGAATGATTTCTCAGATTAACTTGCTCCAAACAGGCTATAAGATTGGTTTTTAACACATTTATTTGTAATGTAGAGAATATATATATATCTACTTATCAGTTGTCTCAGCTATCAGCTTCTAGTCCACCGCATACGCATACTAGTCCCTTGAATCTATCAGCTCCATGCCATTGAATTTTTGAAAGCAACAAAAGAATCTGCGGAGTTAAACCAATAATTCCTCGGAATTTGTCCGTCAACTGAGTATCAGACTCATTTTTGGGTTATTGGAGCTAAACTCTACTTCTAAGACCCGCGTAGTTTGTGCACGATGCCTGGAAGGTAGATTCGGCTACGAGTTCTGACCCGAGACTTAATTCTGGTAGCACGGAGAGCAGTAGCCCTTGGAGCTTGCTCCATTCTGCTCGTGTGGCATGGCCCTTTGAGGACTATTGTGGTGATTGTGGTTTAATACCCGAGCGCTTGAATAACAAACTTTTTTGGCTCGATGTGGAGTTGCATATAGCAACCGGCTGCCAGACCCAAAGTACGGCAGAGGTTTTAAATAGGACTCTGCAGACCATCTTCTATTCTATTCTACTGTTCGATGATGATATTTTCTAGCCAGAACGCACAAGATGAGAGCGGAATACCCGCATTGAGTGTGGCACTGATCCTTGCCATTTGTTTTGCAATTTATCTTACATGCCTATCTTCCAGATAGATTTCCTTTTATGACTATCTTCGGTAAGGATTTATCATATTCAAGTGCTTTATTAAAACCGATCAGCCAAGAACTTGGTTGAAGTAAAGTGAGAGCTCTTATAAGCAAACCCCGCTTCTCATCTTTAACGTCTAATTGGAGCCATCGGTTAAAATCCATGTGATCATCTGCACGCCCTCCTATGAAACTTTGTTAGCTTATTTTTTATAGAAGACTTATCCAGAACGAAGCGAGACGTATAGTAAACTTCCAGTGAATAATTAAGGGCTTCAAGGCCGGCCTATGTTTCTACTACGGCGGATTCTCGGGAGTATGACACAGTTATAGTGAGAGATTGCATAAAACTCACCAGCCATTGAAGGATATCGCGCTTAGCTGATTCGGCACCAGACAAAGTCTATAGGCATGAAAAGCAAGTATTGGGTCGCTGTAGTTAGAAAGTGAGATAAGTCGGACAAATAGCTATGTTTAGGCTATTTTTTTAAAGCCTAGAAACTGTCTCAATATATAAAAGAATATCTTACCAACAAACTAGTCGAAGATTATCAAAATAATCAACAATAATACGAAGGGAATGGAACCAGGGCAATGAGATAAAAGAGATTTGTACAATTAAAAATCAAAACCTCATACATAAATCAACAACAACAATACCGGCGCACCGCGGTCGTAGCAAAATTAAAACACTCATTCAAGCGAGGCTTGGAACTACAAAAA
>NW_023458562.1:44486619-44528848 GCF_013731165.1 Rhagoletis pomonella | reverse complement strand
AAAAAAAACACGTGTAGCTTGGCCACGCTGGCGAACAAGCTACAAGCGGAGACGCTCCAGCAGAGCACAAAAGACAAAGCCAAAGTGAAGACCCAAAAAAAAAATGCTGATATCTTAGGATGAGCTGTTGGATACTTAGTGATGATGTATTTGGTGTTTATTTTTTTATTGATTTTTTTCATTAGCACTTCTACACGCAATACTTGTGCTGTCTAGCGGTGTGCTGCTACACGGACACATACAAACGTTTGTACAAGCACGCGCAGCATCAAAAAGAAAAAAAAGAAGAAAAAGCACAACGCTTCAGACTCAGCAGCAGCGAGAATCGATGAGCGTCAGTCAGCAGCTGATATGTAGCCTCTCACGTCGCGGCGCGGCATCAGCGCTCCCACAATACTGCTCTGCAGTGTTGCCGCGCCGTCTCAAGAAAATGTATCCCTGACCAAGCCAAAAATGTATCCAAATGTATCCAATTTTTAGGGTATTATAACTTTGTTCACATAACGGTTGTTTGTAACAGGCAAAACGAATCGAGATAGATATAGATAAATGTATACATAAATGATCATAATGAAAAGAGAAATCGATTAAGCGGTGACTGTCTGTCCGTCCGTCTGTGCACTCGATAACTCGAGTAAACATTTAGATATCTTAACGAAACTTGGTACGTGCACTTCTTTCTGGCATAGGACGGACGGTATTGAAAATGGGCGAAATCGGACTGTAACCACGCCCACCTCCCATATAACGGTAATTTCCAGAAATACGAAAACTGCGATATTTTAGTAACTACTGAAGATAATTCACTCAAAATTGATATTTGCAATAATTTTCAGACGAAAAATAAGAATATTATAAATTTTTGGAAAATGGGCGCAGCCACGCCCACTTATGGTTACATGTGTATATCTTGGTAACCGCTGCACCAATTTCTTCCAAACTTGGCACAAATGTTGACCTTGCATACTGAATGGCCGAAAATTTTTAAAATCGGACAATAACCACGCCCACATCCCATATAACGGTAATTTAGAGAAATACAAAATCTTCGATAAATCAGTAAATATTAAAGCTAATTTATTCAAAATTGACGCTTGCAACAATTCTTTACCTAGAATTACGGTAAAATTTTGGAAAATGGGAGTGGCACCGCCCACTTATGATCATCTATATGTATATCGGTAACCGTTCTACCAATTTGTACCAAACTCGGTGTGGTTATTATACTTGCCACACAGAAGCAAAACCTTGAAAATTATTGAAATCGGACTAAAATTACGGCCGCTTTTCATATAACGGTAAATTTCAGAAATGCTTGAAACTTCAATATTTCGAGATTTAAGGACGCTAATTTACTCAAAATTGATACACCCCGGTTTACCATGTAGCGGTAGCTTTCGGAAAGGTGAAAAACGTATATTGAATACTTGCGCCGGGTATTTAATGTTCGGCTCCGCGCGAACTTAGACTTTCTTACTTGTTTACATATACATCTCATAATTTGTAAGAAAACCAAACATTTTCATGAAAAATACATAATTTAACCAATCCTAAGGACTTGGAATACATGTGCATAAAATCAAACATTTGTAATTTCAATTTATAAAGTACATTTTTTGTGCATAAGTATTTTGCAAAGTAAATATAATAAATAGCAAGTACACTCTAAAAAGAGCAAGTAAAACTACTACTGAAAAGTATCTATTTTTCAACAAGAATCTGTATAAATATACGTATAGGATGTTCAGTATTTGATTTAGAACTTGAGATCTTTAAAATATACACATAAATACACTTATATAGAATGTTTAAAATTGCAAAAATTTTCAAACTACAAATACATTTCCTACTAATAATAAACATTACTTTATTTTAAACATTTTATGTATAATTTTGCTCTTGCGACAAATTCGTTATGTAAAAGTAAACAGGAAATGATTAATTTTATTACACGGCGTGCAAATTTGCACACATTAAAAGAGGAAACTGGTTGCCTCTCTCAATATGCGCAAATAAACAAAATTTTTTTAGAGTGTATTTAAAGTATTTTCAGTAAAATTCATAAAAGTTTCCTTAAATAAATCAAATTTAGTTTTTTAAACTACATTGAAATCTTCTTTCTTTTAAATTAACAAATGAAAATATGTGGTATGAAAGATATTACTACAGAAAGATTATAATTTACTTTATATATATCGTCGTTTAAAGTACAAAACCGCGTATCGTCATTCTGCAAAACCGCGTAACTGACATTTGCTGCCAAAAATTGGATTTGCTCACACAAGCTCTTGGCTCAATCCTTATCAATTCGTCCTGAAATATACTAGCCAGAAATGCGATTGCTTTATAAAAAAGAGAACCATTTTGAAATATAAGTGTTTTTACTCTCTAGAAAATAATTTGTGCAACCTCACGGTTTTGCATTTTGTTGATACGCGGTTTTGTACTTTAAACGACGATATGTATATTAAGATCTTGCTTAAAGCATCCTTTTAAGTTAATTAAAGCAATTGCGCTTTTACCTATTTCGGTGAAATCTCTTCATATGTTCATTGCTTCGTTCACAAAAAATAAAATGCTTTAATTTCACTCTTAAGTAGCGATTCTTTATACGTTTAGAAAACGTAATGCTTTCAACCGTCTTTAATGAAAATCGATTTTTGAACGAAAAAAACTTTATAGGAAATATATTTGGCCTATTTAAAAAAGTATCCACATTTATACTGACCGGAAAAAATAAGTATCCCGCAAAAATTCGTCTAAAAATATATCCAATTGGATCTATTTAGATCCAAACGGCATCCCTGCTGCTCTGGCGATACTGCGCGCTGCTCTCAAAACACTCGATTCGTGATTGACGCTGTGGTATCGCTATATACATATATGGAAGAGATCTCCACAATTTCAATTAGTATGTATCGCCAACTGCTACCTCTTGACCACACTGGCAGCAGTGAGGGCAACTCAGTGACTAAGTTAGATGAAGAAGCAGCAAAAAAAAACGGTGAAGTATACCAATAAACAGATTGTTGCTGCCTTTGGAAATATTGGTTGACGTAATGTACTGTATTTTACCGGTTTTGTGCTTTTTTTTATTCATGGTGCATGATTGATTGAAGTTCACTTAAGACGTAGCGTGTTTGTAATTCCCCCAGAAAAAAATTTATTTAAGTTTGCCAAAGTTGAACAGACTTTCTTTGACGACGAACTGAGGGTTTTGTGGTAGGAAAGTTGTCGCCGATATTTAAGCCTTAGTCAAAAAGCATTTTGAAGTAAGTTTTAATAATTTTCCAGTTGTTTGGTCTGCAATTTCCTTTAATCAAGAGAGTAAAGTGTTTAGAGCCAAGTTAGCTAAGCCGCGATTTTCTGAAAGCAGGGCAGTGAGATTTGAGATGTTTATTTGCAGTTATCTGCCATGCAAGAGTCAAGCATGACCTTTGTCCTACAATGCACTAATGTTTGTCAGACGGATTTTGCCTTCGCTGTAATAATCCTGTCCTGAAGATTGGCCGGGAGGGATGTACTTTTCTGTGCTATGTTTCCCCGGTGGTTGTTAGCATATAAGCCTGCTCATTTTCTCCGATTCTTTTTGTGTTTTGGAACTCAATAAATAGTGAGGTTGTTCACGCTTGCCTGATTATCAGCTTATGTGGTTGGTTATGTGGTTTTTATTCAGTTTACAACATTAAAATATACTACACAATAATAATTTTTAACCAGGCAACCTCAATGACTCGTCTACTAACGCAGAGGTCGTTCATCCTATTGTATCTTCGAGTATCTTCGAGAGTTTTTATAGATACTACCTCAATCGATACCTCTTTATACATGAATTATGAGGAGTTGGAGTTGTTACCGATTGGGGTTTCGTTAGACCTCCACAAACTTTTGTTCCGCGGAACCTTGACATAAGTTCCATGGAAGATATATCAAGAAATTACTGCCATGCGATCAATCATTGGATGGATTTTTCACTCTTTGGCGATGACATCTTTGTGTTTTCATGGAAATGATATTTTGAATTAACTTCCAGGGCAGATTTTTCAGATCAGCGTGGAAATTAAGTCTGAAATAACTTCCACAGACCCATGGAATATATATCGGTGGTAGTTGTGAAGATTACCCTGCCGACTCGGCTGCTTAAGTTAATGATAGATCTACTGATTGGATCGCTGTCCCTTTACCCACCGGTATTTCTCTATATTTTCCATATTCTAAATACCTTCACGTCAATTTACTGCTCATAATAACTCCTGGATATTATTTGGTAAATGATTCAGGACCTGCCTTACCATTTCGTAGTTGTGAATATCTCTCAATGTTCTCGGAGTGGGTAATGGCTGGATCAACAGACCTACATCAACGGGGACAACACAGACCCGTGAGGAGTGCGACAGTTTGTGTTCCTCGATATCGTCGCTGAGCCTCACTCTTCAACAAATTATGATAATTCAATAGATTGGTAAACCAATAATTAATGGCAGGATTCACTACGACTGAGTCCACAGAATTCAATAATTCTTTGATGGAGATGGTTTCGAGAGCTCCAGACATACCGAAAAAACTTCAATTAGGATCTCTTGTAGTGCAGAGCCTTTGCTATTTTTGCAATGCCAAACTATGAAGAGCAGTCTCTGTTTATTTACGCTTTATATAGTAATTTCGATTTTCCGACATTTGGTGCGGTAGAATTCTCTCTTTAATATATGAATGAGTCCAAAAGTAGCCCAAATGTTTTTGGTAAGAACAAGGTGTGGCTATAGGCTGGTAACCTTAGACCTTTAAGTGATTGTTTTTAACTGATTTCGATATGCACTCTCTAAATTTTCGGGACGTGTATAAACCTCGGATAGTATTTAATTATGCCGATAAGCCTTGAGATCAGTATCGGCATCTACTTTTTGCCTTTCCAAAAGGTGTTATTTTTTATGTATCTATATGTCTTTTAAAAGTTCTAGTTGAACAATGAAATACAATACATTGATTTATTGTACAGTGTACTTATGTATTTAGAAAATTTATTAAAATATCACTAAACTGCTAATGAGTAGGTTGCCCCATTCATTTAAATAAAAAGCTCATTTGACATATGTATTTACAAACATATGTACGTATACCGTGCTGAGGAGACTATGACGTATGTATGTACGTATGTACCCGCACATTGTTGTATGACTAACTCGTGTTATCAGCTTACACTCAACCACTTTATAAAGTAGAATTTCAAACATTTGCACGAAAAAAACTCGATCATTTTACTATAGCAATTGTAACACTTCATAAGTACGCATAGCAAATCCGAATACCCGCAAAAGTGAGAAAAATGCAATAACTAAAGCTACTTACAGCGCAACAAGTTTGAAGTAGAATGAAATGAAAATTAACAAAACAAAAGCATTCACCTCAAGTGTAGTGTATGTATGTGAGAAAAAAAAAACTTAAAAAAATGGAAATGTGTTAAAAATCACAAAAACCTTTTTGAACAGTTCAAGTTCGCAAAAAACAACGCCACTCTCTTTTTTACTGTTTGGACTTCGCTGACTTTGGCATATCCCGCGCTTGCTTGCCGAGCTACCGCTCTCTGTGGTGTTTCTAACGACTTTCGACATTCATCCACCCACTCGGTTAGCCGCAGACTGTACAGTGACTTGTGCGCTGCCTTGTGATGCACGCCCGGCGTTCGCTTTGACGGTCAGCAATAATTTACACATTTCTACGAGTGTTTTACTAGCGTTTTGCCATTTAGAGCGCGTTGTGCGGCGCGTTTACGTTGTGCTGCTTGCTGCGACTAGCTCTTGCAAATGGAACTGGTTTGTTGCGCTTATTTACATTCTTACATACAAAAAAAAAACAAAATTCGAACTGAATCAATACCCGCGCTTATCTTTCTGTCGAGTGTTGAGCGAAAATTAAAACGATAGTGTAATATGTTGTAAATTTTATTAGCTATAGATTTTAATAAGTGTATTTCTTCTTGAAAAGTAACAATAAGTGCAAAATAAATATTTGCTATATGATGCCTGCACAAGTTTGAGTGCTTTTGTGGTATTTATGGAATTAGTCAGTTTATTTTAGCTCAAAATTAATCCCCAATTGGGTGTAAATGGTGTATGTCTCCCAGCACAGTCCATTAGTTATATACTGTTGTTGTCAGGTCAATACTTTCATGTAGAGTGACGGTCTCTAGGCCGATTTTAGCTAATAAATCAGCCACTCGGGCTCTTCTCCAATCCCTTCTGGATGGGAATAACACTTGCGCGTTGCGGCTGAAGTCCAATTTGCCTACAATATAGTCTGTCGTCCTACTTGATTTATGATAAACCCATGTCCGGAGTATCTAGTCTCCCATAGACATTACTCTCTAAGTCTTACCGCCGTTTTCACAGCTCTTACTTTGAGAAGGAGATATAGGAGTAGACTGCAGCTATTGGTTGTTGAAAGTTTTGGAGACCTGAGCCATTTAGCGGACATAAAGACAATGCGATTATTCAAATGTGTTTACTTTATTCACTGGTTTGAGCAGCAGTGGGGTAGGGGATAAATGAGATCCCTCGGGATACTACAATGCGTCCACCGGCAGCCACTTTAACCTAACCTTGACTATTCCTCAAAAAGTTTTGCCTTTAAGCTTCATTTTTTCCGCTTTCAAAAATCTCTAGCTGGCTCATGAAGCGAAATGAATGTTCGTCATTTTAATTTTGCATTTTCGTTTAACTTTTACTTGCTGTGTTGCTCATAGTTTAATTTTTCATGTTTTATTTTGTTCTGTCATTTTAAATTAATTAGCACAGCCGTACTAAAAGTTTCAACCTTTCAACACAGACAGCAATTGGCATTGTTAAATTTACTTGTACTTATGTGTGGCTTGTCTAGATTTTTGTGTTGCGATTTTTATAAATCTTCAAATGTAGACAAGCGATAAACTAAATGAAGTTTTGCCTTCTAATAGTAGCTTTCCAGTTGATTTACTGCAATGATGAGGGTGCCGTTGCAATTCCGCGGGAAATAGGCTGTAATTGAGATCAAATATAAATATGTATTGCGATTTAGTTTTTCACCTCAATTTCTATCCACTTCTGTCAAGTTTTTGTGACGAATTTCGTTGTAGAGATCCTTATCAATCCAAACATATATACAGTCAAACCCTTGCGTCGTCGGCGTTGCTGTTTAGCACACTTTCCGCTGAGTTGTGTTATCCCTATTTCTGCGCTTTTCTTCATTTATGTATTGCTTACTCAGCTGTTTTATCAGATCTTCTTTACTGATGTATTGCGTTACGATTAAAGAAGGAGACCGCTTTGATAACGAGCCCTGGATTCGATTGCTGGTTCCAGCAACATCAATGAAAGAAACGCTTTTTTAGAAGTTGTTGTCGGCAATCAAAGAACATCTTGGGCGCTGTACCACAGCAATTTTTCATTCCCATAACTTACAAATTCATCAGAGAGGGTTGCATTAAGGCATGCTTGTCGTAATAGGCGTCTAAAGTGTACTGATACGGGTGACCCGAATGGCACTAGTTCAAATCGGGGACAAGGCGTATGAGGCCAAAAGTGACTTCCGAAACACTAACCGTCGAAGCATAAATGTTCCTGTGTGGTTTTCCGCACATCCCCTGTTGCATATTCTACCAAAAAACCTAGGTCTACGTAGCTTACATTTTCGACGAAACTACCACCTCCAATAACCTCTCCTTAAGAGGCCTAGGCACTCGAAAGTTCGCTGCTACAGACTGGAGTTTGTTATGTCAGTTAAATAAAGGCAGATAGGGAATAAAACGGTCCTGGTTAGAAATTTACTTCTTCCGCAACTGTAAAGCTAGTTCCAGCTAAGGCAACCCTCACAGCGAGAGGAAGTCGGGTTAGCGAGAATTCTGTCATACTTTCAATGGCATCTAAAGTTTGTTTGTATGGACGTTGTGTCGTTACCGCGAAAAAACCGGGAGTATTCCTAAGCGACTACTTCTCTTATAAGTAGTCTATGTCTGGACATTCTACATAGAGCCCAAGGCCTTTATACCACGTGTATGTCGGCTGGTTGGCTGCGGTCAATATCCTAGAGCCTCATATTATTTAATAGTTCCACTGTACTATAAATTAGATTTTATTTGGTCTTTGTAGAGCTTAAAATCAAGTTTTGGAATTTGCGAATAATACGCAGTAGTTTGTATCACTTATCTTAATTCGATTAGTCTTAATTCGAGTGCCTTCGCTAAGTTCTCTACACATGTGTGCAGAGTATGTTCCGCAATCATTTATACGTACATACATATGTACTCAAGCTAATTCGTACTCATGCGCCAAAAAATACTACCCTTCGATAATAAAAACTGCCATACATACTTAAAAAAATTATAATAATTTTTTATCACTATGTATGTAAAATGTATGGTATGCTTTTACATTAGACCGTACCAACTTACAAGCAAACAAAAAAAATTTCGGCGTGTATTTTTCAAGGCATTTTCAAAAAAATAAATAATTTTTTTTTTTAAATCTAGGGGTGGTCTGTCTAGATTTTTCAGTCACACCTAAATTCGGCAATAAAATGTTTTTTTTATTTAAAATTTTTAAATGTAATGTTAAATTCAATTTTAATTTGCATTAAATTTTTTTTTGCCAAGCCTAAGGGTGGCCGTTTTAAACTTTTTAGTGAATTTTTTTAAATGTTCTGCAGGCATAATTAACCAACTTTCTTAGCAAAAATTTAATGATTTTCGGAGAGCTTTAACTTACTGTCATTAGGGTGGAACGTTAGAGTGAGATAAATGAACTTTGAAAAAAATTCTTCTCTAGCAAGAACATCAATATATCATACTTTAATGTCAAAAGGCAAGCTCTGCGTTCGGTAAAAAAAAGTTCGAACTTGCTTTGCAAAAATTCTTTACGTCGCACGACGAACTTTTTTTCTGGTACGGCTTAATGTACTACACACATAATCCCAAGCATGCTGTTCAACGCAAATGACACATTTCTTTCATTTATTAGCTAAATGCCAATGAAATTAACACAAATCCGCTGTAGGAATAGTAAAAGTAGTACAAAAATGGAGCTCCAAGCATAATCAAAGACAGGTTTAATCGAAGGTCGATATGGAATTGAGTGTTTAAAAAGCGTTCAGTCACACCGCAAGAGTCATACGCAGTTATCAGATTTTTTTTCTTTTACTTGTACTTCAATTGTTGATAAGCAGCGAGGGCGAGGAAAAGGTAGTGCCGATAATAAGGCGGCGAGCAACTTTGATTAGATAAAAAAAAATTAACTGGGAAAAAAGACTGGAAAACACGTGGAAAAAAGCAAGAAAAAAATTGAAGGAAAAAATTAACGATAGAGAAAATCTATTTGACGCAAGAATGTTGAGTAAAAAAATTAAAAAGCTCATTGTAGAAACCCCAAATAAAGGAAAAAAAATGAATTAACACTTCTGGCACATGCCAATCGTAGATATTGACTTGCATATCCACACACATGCATATACATATCTACGTATACCCATTCGTAGGCATGCCTACATTTCCTCGCACATTTGTAAGCAGTGCGGCAAATTCATATGCCGGTTATTGCAGCTCATTTCAATGCTAGCATGAATACCCTTATCATTCAATGTCTCACTTGCGTAGGTGTTTGCCGCCGTTGCTTTGTATGCACAACAGCTATTTGCTTTTATTTGACTTTAATGGTAATTAAGACATGACATGTTTCTGTTGTTTTTGTTGTCATTATTACTTGAGTTGTAAATATAAAAAAAGCGCCGAAATGAAAAAAAACAGACAGTTGAATTGCAGATAGTAATCGGCTATGCTTGACGAAGTTTGAAGGCCGGAGATTGAAATAATTAAAACACACACAAATCGGAAGAAGAGCTCTCTTGTTGACACTTTTAAGACATGCAAGTGGTTGCATAAAAGAATTCAAACACGGGGGGCATTGAGAAATCGAAACGATTGCCCCAGGGGTGAATAGGCCGCCGTTTCGATTCTTATCTTACGTATATAAATATCCTGCAGAAAAAATGAGCAATTGATAAAAAATAATCAACTAATAATGTAAAAAGTTAAGAAAAAATATATATTATATTGATATTTTATGTCCAATAGTAGTCAGTTAAAAGTCAGTTCACGCCTTATGCAGACGTGGCGAACATCGTCCTTTAAAAGTAGTTAGTTACGGCCGAATGAAATAAGTAATACAAAGTTACAACTAGTAGACTGTTGAGTAGTTAAAAGTAAGCTACTAACTAGGCCCATTTCCTGCAGGCTATATATATTTCAGTGCCCTCCTCGAAGGTTCGCAACCAAATACTTTTCTCACGCGGGTATGGCCGCTTCAAATTGCACGCAAGTATGAAAAATGTCACTTATTGATAGTTCCAAACGAAAACTTTTCAAGAAATACGCAAATAGTGAATTCATAGCTGTATTAACAGCCCAGGGTCTAAGTTATCTCACAAACCCCAAGAGAGAAAGAAGAAGCTTAACGGATAACGGCAATCAATGCCTGAAAATTACGCTCTTTGTTCGAAAGGTGGAAAGATCTCCCTTCATTTGAACATTTGAGAAAAATCCACCTCGAATTTAACGCGGCAATTATAAGTCTTCGGTGAAAGTATACGAGTATATTTCGATTCGTTTATAGAGCCTGTAGGAAATGGATACTCATTGTTAAGGAGGCTGGGTCGGCCCAGTAATGTTATTTGTCATTGCATGTACCGATACTATGACTTATCGACATATTCATCAAACCCCTTTTTTTAAATACTATCGATATCGTTATTGATACATTTTCGATAAAAAAAATATCGATATTATTAATATTTATGTAGCTATAGATAGCTATAAGATGAGAGGAGGTTATTCAAAACTGTTTCCGCTTACTTTTGAAATTTTCTTATTAAAACTTAATATAATCAATTTTTCGCTATTTTTTGTGAACGAACATATTTTTTTGATTCAATCTATCGATTAATTGATTTAATTTGCTATATTTTTTGATATATTTATCGATAAATTTATCGACACAGTTTTACTTTACATTATTTTTTTCGATTCATGTGCAATTAAGTTTGCCACAAAGCTGCAACTAACTTAAGTTTAGTGACTAAGAATATGGCCCAATACTTAGGTACATACATATACATACCCAATTTGCCAAACGTATTCGTAACTGCGTCGCTTCCGACTTGTTTGGAACGCACACAGCACAGTTCGCCGGTGGATCGCAAACACGAACCGCAAAAAACGAGCATATCCTATATACTAGCGAGCAACAAAATTATGCTCAAAATCTCTAACAAAAACCATATAAACACAATTTCAAATTGTGTGCAATACTAAAAAAAATCAGCAAGCATTCCTAAAAATTTCTAACTTTACGATCTGATTTAAAAGAAAATATATGAAGCAGTTTTATAGCTTATTAAATTTTATTGTAATCGATTTGACATCGTTTCGAAAAAACTTCACCAGACCGACGTCGCAACGTAACGACTTCGATTCGATGAGAAAAAACGAAGTTGGAACGACGTTGCGTTTTGTATGGAAAAAACGACTTCGTTTCGACGTCGTTTCGAGTTCAACCAAACGTCTTTATCAAACCGACATCGTAACGACGTGTATAAACTTCTACTCTGTCACTTAATAAAACTTCCTCAGTGTCGCATACTGAGTGACATCTTCCATTCTTGTCAGTTACCATCTTTGACAGTTCCAAATTTGGTTTCGTGTGCTCAACAACTTTTTGTATAGATGTATGTATGTATGTAACTAGTACGTACATAAACCCGTATGTATGCATCTGACATATTTGTCACAATACGCAATATGTATTTAGTTTGTTGAAGCAGCAACAAAAGCCTTCCGCTACACAAATCGCATCTCACCTGTGGTCACTGCAAACATATTTAGATACATACATACATGTCTTGTCCATTTGTTGTAACCAGTTTTTGTTTTTTTTTTTAATAGTGATTTCATTTGACGTTATGTCATTTATTACCAAATGACGCCAAATAAATATACATACAGATGAAAAGAATGGCCATACTTGAAAAAGGCAAAAGCAAAAAGAAAACGCTTATTGACTCGAGTGGTTTATCTGAAAATCGTGCTCACTCTCGTTAGTGGTGTGAGCGGCTTCAGCTCTTGTCAACCATAGTTGCCAACTTGGTGCTTTAAGCACTAGATTTAGTGCTTTTTGAAAATTAAAACGCCAAAAAAAATATTTAGTGCCTAGTGCCTTTTTAGTGCTTATAATTTGCAATATTTAAAGCTGTGGCAGCACTGAATTTATAAGAATCTACAGATTTAAATGGACTAAAATACAACCATGATTGATAAAAAGCTGAAGTTGCAAACCCACCTTGTTAAATTCTATTCGCGTTGAAAATGCTAGTACGCAAGTAAGTTAAGTATTTATTTTTTTCTTTTCTAATTATTTGTACAGATTTAGTTTTTTTTTACCACCTGAGTAAAACACATCGTTTCTTGGGGCTGAATTCAAATCTGGACTCACAATTGCTCTAGCAGAATTTTGAGATATCCTAACCCCAAAGTGCCAAAAACAAAGTTTTTAGCGATATTTGAGGTTATATAATGAAAACATCTAATTATTTGCTCATTTCTAATTAGGGCATCATTTTCGTTTGTTGCGATTCGATTTTTCTTTCTCGAGATATACCAGTTTTAATGTGCAGTACTTCGGTATTATGTTATGAAAAAAGCATCCCTTGAATCAAAAAAATTTGGTGCTTTTAGTGTGGTAAAACCGCTTTTTTTCCAAGTTTTTGGTGCTTTTTGAAAATCAAAAGATGGCAACACTGTTGTCAACTACTCATTCTCTCTCGCTTCCTATAACGTGGCATGCAATTCATGACTTAAGTCTTACAGTTAGGCACTAGCGGTTTCAGCATGGATCTCATGACGAACTCCATATTTGCACACATTCATACATACCTGCTTGATGCATACATACAAACATGCAGATGCACGCGTGTGGCTCTATAACAAATTTTTTTGTAAGCTCAGCTGATTTGTAGGCTCAAGCGCTTAGATCTTGATTAATGATTGAAGAAGAAGAACATTTCTTTATAAAATGAATACATTCTCAGAAACACGATCTTTACTTGTTTCTACCATTGCTTCTTTGCCCCCTTTTTTCCGTTCCTAACAAGTAAAGTAGTTATTAAAAAAGTTAATATCGAATCTTTGGCGCATCCCACGCGTGGACTCTACCTTCTTGATATAATTTTTTTTTTTCTTTTGTGCGCTTCTACATTAGTCATTCGTTTAAATTAGTTAGCTTTAGTTCTTTTGTTCATATTGAACTGCCAACTCTTTGTGCCATTTGTAAAACCCCAGTTTGGTCAAAAGCAAAGAAAAAACTATGTTTAAACTATATTTGGCACAGCTCACTTGAGTGTTGCATTTTAAAATAATTAATTGGTTTTTTTGATTTTTAGCATAGGTACATATGTACGTATGCATGTACATATGTATATTTCGATTTCTATAAAGTGGCCGTTCGCACGAAGCGTTAAGAATATGCGCCTACGCTGCATGTTCTTCAAAATTTCAAGTTCAGATGTAGGGGTTTTGAACTTGAGGACATTTTTTTTTGCTTATTCAGCAATGAATTTCAATTACGTGAAAATCAAACACACTTTATTAACCAACTAGTTTATTCCCACAGCTTCGCTTGCGTGAAGTTCGGTTTAACGTTATGATTTCAAATAAAACAAAAAAAATGCTTATTGTGTCCATGTTGCAAATCATGGTCCATTTGTCAAATTTCAACTCAACTGCTGGTCAATTTAGTATAAGAAAAACTTACATTTATTAAGTAGTCTGTACACTATATTGTGTAAATTATTTTTATAAGTAACAATTCTTAAAAGAAAATGCGTTGAAATAAAATCATATAGCAACATTTTTTGTTTCAATATCTCATGGTTATATTTCATTTAGCTTAAGCCGAATAAATGTGTACATTAAATATGATACGGGTGGAAAATCTTTACTATAAAGACAAAAGATACTTTATTTTTGAAATTTTGAATTAAAATGAATTTGATTTGTTTTCGTTTGACCTCCATATTGTAATATTTCATTAAATTAAGTTTAAAGTTTAAACAGGTTGCAACCCTCTTCAAAATAAAACTCTTCCAACATTTTCCGTTTGACATCCATATTTCAATATTTCACTAAAGTAACTGATTAGATTTTATTACACTTTTAAGCAGGTGGCAACTTCATTTAAAAAATTTTCGTCACCTTAAACATCTCTTGTTTGGCTTGACATCATTTTGTAATGTCTATTTTAAATGTTTGATTTAATACAAGTTGACTTTCCTACAAGTGGCAACCCTATTTAAAAATATTTTCAAAACAAAGCTTACTCATACATATTTCGATTGGCATGTAATACTTCATTTAAGTTAGGAAACAATAGGATCTTACTTTTGAGCCTTGGGTAACCCTTTTCAGAATATTTTCAATATAAAAATTGCTTAAATCCCATTAATCGGACAACCGTATTGTAGCAACGAATAATAAAATTTCCTATTTAATCGTCTTAAAAAGATAGCATCATCTGCGTCATGTCGCATCCGTATTGTTAAATTTTGTGGAGCTTATAACTTCAACAAATAGAATGTACGCGGGTGGCAACTCTCTCCAAAATTATGCTATGTATTAAACCAGGTCTTAAGCTATCTCACAAACTTTCACGAAAGCCTCTCTTGTTTGATACCCATTATAAAATATTTTGTTTAACTTATAAATGTCATTGACTTTAATTTTTTGAACTGGTGGCAACCCTGTTAAAAGATACTTTCGCAAATAAATCGGTTTTGAACTGATTTCGTCTGACACCTATATTGCTATGATATTTAATTTAATTTATCAATTAATCGCGTTTAAATTCTCAATAGGGTGCTAGCCCTCTTAAAAAATATTTTCGAAATGAATCGTTTTGGAATCTCTTTCATTTGACACCCAGATCGTAGTAATAATTTATTTAACTTACTTATTAATTGATATTAACTTCTGAATAAGGTGGCAACGCTATTAAAAAAAATACGTCAAATTTTATTGACATCCATCCAGTCATTATAGCGTGAAAGAACAGCAAACATACTCACACACTTTCTCATATAAAACGCGAGAAATATAGTGACTGGTCTACTGTCCAATTGGTCTCGCTAAATAATGCAGTACAACTTTGTGGCAAGCCTAAGCATAAACTGGGTCTTCTGAAAAAACTGACTAACATCAAAAATCCAGAGAGGTACTCTTCCATCCGCAATATTCCAGAAAAGTAAAACCCCAGCTTTTTAAGTTTTCAAACCAAACTTTATAAAAAAAAACTAGCTCAGACGTCAACATGTCGTCATGCTGTCACTCATTCAATCAGCTGTTTGTGTGGGCTTCAGCTAAATGTTATTACGTCGTCTTCTTTTTTAAAACTTTTAAATAGTGTTAGACGCTTGCTCCGACGCTGCTACACTGATAGCTTTGTTTTTTTGTTTTTGTTTATTTCTTCCTCCTAGTTGAATTGACTCGTTTATTACATTTTATCATTTCTCTGAACAAATAGTAATTTTTTACACCCACAAGCGCACACACACGCTAGCCAGCCACTAGCTGGCAGATGATGTTTGTTTGTTGGTGCTGTATATATGATTTTTGAAAAACAATTTTAAACTATTAATAGCTACAACAATAATAACAAGTAACTAATGAGACAATCATTTTTCAAGTTACAGTGACGCAATTCACGCTGAGCAGGCAATGTGTTTGTTGAAGAAATTTTATTGCAATTTTTTGTGTTTTTTGTTTTTTTTTTTTGTTGGCAATATTTTGTTGGCAGATATTTAAAAAAAAAATTATACATACTGTCAAAGAGACTTTTGTAATTTTTTGTTAAGGAGCGACAAAAGTAGAAAATTAAAAAAATGGTATCAAAAATTTGAAATTAATTTTTTTTTTAGTGTCTTATTTGTTTTTTTGCAAATTTTTTTTGTAAATTCTATTTTCAACCCGACAAATGACCAAATTAAAATATCTCGAAAATATCACAAATTTTCACTTTCTTCTTAGCTTTTGCTGTGCTAAATTATATATAATAGTTTATGAGCAGCCAACTGCGAATACCATAATGAATTCAAATTTATGTTATTTTTGATTTATAATTGCATATTATAAAATTGGCTTTTTAAACTTTATTGGATTTTTTTTTCTTAATTTTCTTATACATACATACTTAGTGTATTATATAAAAAAACCGCCAAAGTCTTCAGCGTGTGTTGATTGAAATTTGGAGTTTTCAACTTTTTTTTTTGAATTATGCAATCCTATTTTGTCACAGTAAGTGTAAGCCAAATTGCATATTTCAACCATCAACCTGCTGGCAGATTGCAATATTACGTAATTTTGCAAATTATTGGCAAACATTTTTGAATTTCATTTTCGTGTATTTTTCTGCATTTTTGCTTTTTGTCTGACCTTCGTAATTTAAATTGCAAAAACCTGTACAAATAAAAACCAATTTTCTTTTTCTGGCGCGTGTTCCTTGCGATCGAATACCGGTTTGCTTGTATTTGTCAGGTTTTTGCTAATTTAATTATCGAGTGTCAAAAAGTAATCAATGGTAAAACAAACGTAGGAAGTCGTGAAAAAAAATGAAATCAAAATAAATTAAATTAAACTTGGCAACTAACATAAAATGAAACAAAATGAAGATGAGATAAAACAAATTTGAATAGAATGAGATAAGAAGAAAAAAATTAGACTTTCAACATATAGCGAGACTGCCTTTCGTTATGTTCCAACGGCTTCCCTGCCAAGAAGAACGTAAATTCCAGCAGCCATTACATTTTCCCATTTTATATCCTATTGTGAATAATTGAAGGAACTGCGGCTAGGTTTCATGGCTTTGCGGCATACCTTCTCTTAAATATTTGTCGGAAAACTTCTTTTCCAATTAAAGCAAGCTGCCATATAGTCCATGCTTTCTGAGCTCTTTTCCCCAAAGGCTCAATTCCTCAGCTAAGCTGTTCTCCGATTTAGCAGCAAGATACTCCTCAGATAGGTCGACTGTATCCAGATTAGAGATACCGGTTCTAAATCGATTAAATCGACGATCGACTGTCGACTTTTTAGCTCCGATTCGATCCGTGAATCGATCCGAAGAAATCGAGAATCGACATTGGATTTTTCCCCATTGCTGCATATAATATTTTATTAGAAAATCTAACTGTAATTTAGAGAATTTGCGCTAGTTTATTTAACGAAAAATAGCCAAAGCGCAAATTGGAGCAAAATGTTATTAAACACGTAATTTTTAAGCAAAAAACAAAGCCCGACTTCAACACTCATATGTATAAAAATTTAGGAGTATCTTAAGAAATTAAGATGATTTCATGATTTAATGATACAAATTTTATTAACGTAATCATAATAATAAGATTTCTGGAGGTATTATCAAATTGATGCAATTGCGTAAATCTTAATGTTTGTCCGAAATATTTTGGCGTAACTCTTAATAATTAATAATAATTCCGGTGGAAAAAATTATACTGTTTTTTTTTTGTGAGTCACCCTAATGTATATGTATATATATCAGAGCAGTAGAAAGACCCTAGCAGGTGGTGGTGTTCCCGGTTTTTCATCGGCATTGCGCTGCCACAGCAATTTACCATTCAAGACTACTCGCAGTAAACTCGATGCTACCTGGCTTCGGTGGTCATCACACCGGAACCCTGTACCTCCTTGTGAGCAGTATCACACGTTCGTTTTGTCAGCTTCTATCATTTTCAAGGTTTTGTTCTTAACATTACCAATATTTTTTATGTACTTTCCAATTACTTTCCGCCGCTATCTTATCCACATGAGCCACTAATGTGATTGCTTACCCTTTGAATTCACTTAGTAATTTATTGACTATCGTTAACCATTGGTGCGGTGACACCACACCCCTTTACGTAGTGCCTGTGCATGCCTGTTTGATTACGTCTGTACTTCCTTTATTTAGATAATAAATTACACCGTGCGACAGCCGATACCAGCCCGGGCTCTGTTAACATTTTCTGAAAGTATACCCATCCAGCAGTACTAGTAGTACTAGAGTTTTCATGTCTCGACCTAAGTAGTTCTCAAAAAAGTTGACACATGTAGTAAAATTCCATGGAAAATATTTTCGTAGATCATTTTAACCCATTAACTCCCGCCTAAAAGGGTCGTTTTGACCCTTACTGCAAGAAACCCTGCAAAAAAGCAAATTTGTATAGTCGTTAGAGGATTGGTGTATTCTAAAAAATTATTCTTTGGAAAATTTTTCTGAGGGCCTTCTCAGCCAAAAACTTCATGCCATCAAATTAAAAGTCTTTATAAAATTAAAACCTTAACGTGTTCGTGTCTCAGCCTAAAACGTTTTCCAAAAAATGGAAAAATGGTTAAAATGAATATCTGAGCGAAGTTAAAGGTTAAGACATGTATGCTAAAATTTCATGGGAAATATTTTCGTAGATCATTTTAACCCTTTAGCTCCCGCCTGAAAAGGTCATTTCGACCCTAACTTCAAGAAACCCCGCAAAAAGCAAATTGGGAAGTTCGTTAGAGGATTGATATATTCTAAAAAAGTATTCTTCGGAAAATTTCACTACGGATCTTCTCAGGCAAAAACTTCATGCCAAAACCGTGGTCTCCAAAAAAAAATAAAACAAAAAATCGATGCCAAGAAATAATAACAGCCAAACTCAATTAAAAAAAAAAAAATTGTAAAAGAAAACAAGTTTTTTGTTGATTTTTTATTTTACCTTTTCGGAGACAAAATTTTTTTTTTATGTATAAAAAATTTTTTTTGTATTTCAATGTAGAAATATTTTCCAATGTGCTAAATAAAATAAGAATAAGCACGCGAGCTGTGTTTATGTGAGCGTCATCAGCAATTTTTTTCGAATCATATTTTGTTTTTTTTTTTTGTATAGTTGGGTTTCGTGATAAATTTACAGCCGATAAGATAAGATAATAGCAGGCATTCGATTGTATATGAAACTTTCATATGGCAAACTAAAAAAAATATATATAAAATATATTCAACAAAAAAAGTACGTATTAGCTAGCAGCAACAATAAAATATTTATGACCTTTCAGCACATTTAGGTGATCAATTGAATAGCTAATAAAAAAAAAAAATAAAAAATATATCCCAGAAATACAAGTTCTTTAGTAAGGCAAAACACGAAGAGAAATTTCAACTGGTACATAAAAAATTAAAAAATCTTTAGAGCTTTAAACGATAATTACAGACATCAATTATTAACGACAAAATATTTACAATTATAATTCAATTCAAAATATTTCAAAAAATTTATATTTGCAATTTAAGCACTCCTATATAACAAACAAACAAAGATCATAGCAATTTATAAATTTTACAAATTTCCCACACCTTGTCAACTGGAATAAAATCTTTATTATATGTTTATCGATTTTCAGTCTCATTTCCACGCTCACACACACCTACGTATGTATACATACATGCATACAAAAATGTATGTGTGTGTGTTGAGTTTGTGTGAAAATGTTTCCGATTGCACGCACTGATCTCAACAACTTATCGAAAAGCACTCAAGAACTCATTGTGGTAAGTTAATTTTTTGTATAGAATTCCTACATAAATACCGCCCCTACCCTAAAAAAAAAAAATTGCTTTAAAATGCTACAAATGCGTGCATATGCATAAATGTTTGCTTTTGCCTCCCTTTGCTGAGGGCAGTTGTAAGTGCTGCTAGTAGCGCTTCATAATGCTATCTATCGTTGTAGACCAATTGCATAAGGAATGGGTTGCCATGTACTGCAGAATAAATAAATAAATAAAACACGTATGTATGTATGTATTTCGCTTGAAGCAAGCACGGAGCAATTGAGTTCCTTGCTGTTTAAAAAGATACTCATTTATTATGCATACTTATTTATTTAAATAAATACATCTATTTTTGTGTGCTTTCTATGAATTTGTTGGTGCTTATGCTGTGATGAAAAAAAAAACATATGCAATTATTTGTATTAAATAGGCTAAGAAACGTATGCTGGGCAGGAGTATTATTGATACTGGGTTGCTGTGTTGAGGAAATATTTTAGACATTGAACACACTGTATTTGTAATTAAGCTTTTTAGTAAAGGAATGGGAAAATATTCTTTGGTCTCTATGCCGCTGCCTTTTGTCACAGGGAAAGCTTCCAGTACCCCGCTCGATTCCTTGCTTTTAGGAGTATGTAATAGTTATATAAGTAATTAGCTAAACATAGATGATGATTTATATGTTAGCATACATTTACCAAATACATACTACAAATGAACGTGTCTACATAAATATTTGTATGAATATGTACATATGTATGTACCTGCTTTACTCAGAAAAACGTGTGATACGACGAACTAACTCCGAAAATTCGGAGTAGACATTTTTATTTTATTTTTTTTTTAATTCAATAAATGCACTCCGAAAATTCGGAGTGTAAATTTCGGATTTTTTTTTGTTTCCAGCACAGTCAAAAATGTTAAACTTTTCAGACAAAAACTCGTTCATTTCTATTTTCTATAAATGAAAAAAATATCGCTCCGAAAATTTGGAATTCAAGTTTACGATAAGTATTAGAGCCTCTAATAGCATATACACATTATTTTGAGCAGTTCTCATTTCTTGAAATGCTATAAGAATTACTCCGAAAATTCGCCATTTAAATTTACGAAAATTGTTTAATCTTCTCCATACCTCTTCTCTATCAAAGAACGTAGTACTCCGAAAAACGTTAATTTACAAAATAAGGAAAATTTTATTTAAAAATTTTTAAAACACATTTCGAAGTTTCCTCCTAAGTTTAAGGGTTTGACTGAAAAACTCTGTTTCAATGGTTTTTTTTTCTAATAAATATTAGTCCCCGAAAAGTTTTTAAGTATATTCCGAAAATAACTTTTAATTCATTCAGGAACATCAAATTAAGAAAAATCTTCGTTTTAAAAAAAGTTGCTTTCTCTCAAAATGTTGTAGCCTTAAAGTTAGAAAAAAAATCGTTTCCGAAAAAGTTTGAACTCCGAAAAAATGTTTCTTTTAAATCTATTAAATTGGTAAAATAAAAAATTTCGTTTCCGAAAAAAAAATTTGGTGTCTACTGCGAATATCTTTTGATTTAGCTCAACAAAAGCGGATTCAATTCATTTATGTATATTTATGTATGTACATAAGATCTTCTAAAATTTTTTATTTATTTTGTCTTTAATTCCTATATTCCATAAAAAAAGTGCGGTTTCAAACAAATTAGGCGTTAACTTCGGAGCGAAGCTTTTACTTTAATCATATGAAACTAAAAAGAAAAACATTCTCTCCTAAAGCTTAACTGCACAATAATATTAGCTAAAAAAATTTTAATTCCGAAAAATCTTCCGAAGAGTCTCTTAAATGGTTATCAATAAAACTTTAATTTTCGAAAAAACTTTAGAAGTTTACTCCGAAATTTTTTAGATTTAGTTCAACAAAAGCACATTCGTTTCCGAAAATTTTCGGATTGCATTGGACAAAAATTAAAACATACATACATAAAAATTTGCCCACGGAATGGTTGGTTCGCCTTTGTCTGTAGCTCGGATATTCAATTGTTGCTTAGCGATATTTAAAATTTAAATTTATAGAAAAGTTCATTTTACTTGGGGGAATATCTTCAACTTTAATCAAACAAAAGCAAAAAAAGCATTTGCTCCCAAAGGCTTTCAAGCTGCACCCGAAAAAAATTGGTAGCTAAAAAATATGGATCACGAAAAATTTTGGATTCGATATTGAAAACTAGATTTTGCCCGTAAATACCATATTCGAAAATAATAATGTGTTTTGTTTGCTTAAAGTTTAGATATTTACTCCGAATTTTCGGTTTGGACTTGGATCCATGAAATGATGCCAAAAATTTTCCTAGTAGATTACGAAAATTTGATTTGAGAACAGAATTTAACATTTGAAATTTTTTTCAGAAATATATTCTTAAGCCAAATTTCATTGAAAAACAAAGAAATTAGCAAAGAAAATTTCAAAATTTCTGATTTCGAACGTAACTAGGCCGACTTACTCAAGCACTCGAATTATATTTTAGCGTATGTATGTAGCACACTCATGCATCCATAATAATTTTTTTGTTGTATTTATCTGCTACTTTCGTAATGGCTATCGATCACGTGTGTAATTTTATATATCTATTCTTTTATTTCATTTCAGATAATGTAAAAAAACAGCGTGCGTATGCTCAAACTTGCTTTATCTCTCTCACACAAACATTTGCATATTAAAAGTTAGCAAAAAAAAATTACCAAAACAAATCAACACAAAATCCACTCACAAAACCAAAACTTAATAAAAGCTCTATCTCGCTCTATAATTATACCCGCAAAACTATCCCCAAACCATCCGCAAATAACCGCTACATTTCACTGAGTTAGTGCCAGGGATATTGGTTGAACTTCCTTGTGAAAGCTTGTGTATAAGTGTGTGAAAGCTCACCGTTGAAAGCTTCCGGAAATATATAGCCAAAATAAGCATAGCAACAGTGAGTAGTAGCAGCAGCGCTTGCAAAAAGTGTCAACAATTTAAGGACAGTGTAAAAAAGAACTAAGCTCAAATAAACGCGCGCTTTTAAGCTTCATATCGGTTCGCCGCCTGCTCCCCTATCCACAAACGAAATTAAAACCCCCGGCTTGTACCCGCATATTTACATTGATACATCTAGAGTACTTTCATACATAGTACACAAGAAGTAAAAGTGAAACGAAACGTAAAACTTAAAACCGCCAAAAAGCTCCCGCTGCTAGTATAATTTGCTGCAAAAAAGTGAGAAAATATTTTCAACTTAATTATATTAATAATTCCTTGTTGTGCGCCTGCATATAGCCGCTGCATTAAACAAACCATTTAAGTATACAAATATAACGTGCAGCAAGTAACGGAAATCAGCTGTTGAATTCTGTACTTTGACACCTGAAAGTGGACCACGCATATGTACATGCTTAGGTGTAGCAAGTAGCAATTAGCATAAATGTGCGCCAAATATTGCGTAGCTTGCCATTTTGTTGCTAAGCTTTAAAGTTGCCGTCGAAAATAATTGCCGCGCAAAAAGCTCATTGTTCCAAAAAAGCAGCACAGCCGCGCAGTGAGCGCACTATACTCTACTTGAATGCAGAACTTATACATAGCCTTCTAGTATAAATCTAAGCGCATCTAAGCGAAAACCACGTTTTTTGAAATTCTAGTCATCGACTATTTCACGTTGCCATAGTGACGAGGAGATGTGAGCAAAAACGCGTCAAACGTGAGCAACAAGTGTTTTTTTTAGCAGAAAACCGCGCCGCAGGTGTCAGCCGAAACGTCATATGTATTCGCATTTTTCATGAAATTAAAAATTTTGAAATTTCAAAAACGCTAAATTTTTCAAAATAAACACGCCGTTTGACAGTTATTGGAAAAAAGTTTTTTTTTTTAACAAATAAACAAAAAGTGAGCTCAACAACGCAGACAACGAAGGCTCTAGTCGAGCCACGACCACCAACCAACTGCGTTATATCCGTGGTGAAACCTCGCAAGCTTGATAAAAGCTCAGCGGAAAACGCTAGCAGAGAAGGAGGACAAGTGGGTGATAGAAGCAGCAAAAGTCTACGTAATTGATTTGGCAAGGCCTACATACTACAACAACAGCAACTCGAAAGTTCATTGATTGCTTGCTGCTAATCGGAGGCACAATCAAAGTGCAAGAGACTAGAATTCATTTGTGATAGCAAATTCTTAAAAAAAACGCGTTTACTTCGCGATTCGGGTGTGACACTTTCTAAAAAAAAATTAAAGGGTAAACCAAATTTTACCAATAACATCCCGTTCCAAATAACAACACAAAAACACTCACAAACAAAAAAAAGTATAAACAACTAAAATGGCAGCTGTCGTGCACGTGAATAGCCTTTTGAATGGCAAGGATTCACGCTGGCTCCAATTGGAGGTGTGTCGCGAATTTCAGAGGAATAAATGCTCCCGCCAAGATACTGAATGTAAATTCGCACATCCGCCCGCCAACGTGGAGGTACAGAATGGAAAGGTGACCGCTTGTTATGATAGCATCAAGGTTAGTAGCTTTTTTGTGTAGTTTTATTTAAATATTATTTTATTTATGAAAGCTTTGTATGCTTAGCGTAATATAAAGCATCTATTTAACTTGCTACCGATCCCTTTCGCCCTACTATTCTCAATCAAATGCCAGTTAGACTTAATACGTGTGCTTTAAGCTTTGGTTTAAACGAGTTTTATTTAGCGCTTTTAAGCTTTGAGGCATGCTGATTACAAGTAAGCCGCTTTAGGAACCCCTAAGCCTGCTTTAGCTTTTAAGCTTTCAAATGTTTTGTGCCATCGTCGAACTTGTCATACTCGCAGATACTTGGATTGTCTTTCCGCTTTCTGCTTAAAATCGGTTTTGTAAAAGCTCTGAAGTAAACTTTTAAAGCTTAACTTTATTTTCTAAAAACAGTTGCAGAAAATCTTTAAAAAAAAATCTTATTAGCGCTTTCCAAGCTTAATTTTTTTGCCGCTGTTTCGCACTTAAGCACTGATTGTTTACTAAAGTTGTTGCTTTAAAGCTTCCAAATTAAAAACACGTTTACTTAGTGCCTTGTTTTAATAATTATCATTACAATTAAACAAAAAATAAAACGGGTTTTTTTAAGTTTTAGATAAAGGTTACAATATTTTGAAAAAATTTTGATTCAAGCTCGTTCTACCGTTATTTCAGAAAAAATTATGCAACACGTTTTAGCCGAAGTACGGTGACCAAAGAGCAAAAAGAACCAACATAAAATTTATGAAAAAAGCTTGTGAAATTAAAGCCCTAAGTTGGCCGAGTAAATACTAGTCAATTGGGAAAGTATTTTAAGTGCAGTAGCCCTTTGTTAAATGCTAAGCAAGTGCACTTTCTATAAAGAAAATATAGTAAATTAAAAGTTCAAGTAAGCCACATGAGCTTTAAAACTTATTATTATCTAGAAAATTTAGTGTTTTGGGATTAATTATACAAAAATGGTTTATTTTATGCTCTTTAAAAAAATAACTGGCGCCTGAAATGCTCAATGAGTGCATGAGTGTTGCTTCAAAACGCAGAGCTTTTCATTTTTTAAACTAAAGGTAAGGCGTTGTTGACCTAGCGATATTAAAAGTGTTGGACTAAAGCTTAGCTAAGTAAGCTTTTTTTTAAGCTTATATGCCTTTCTAGAGCTATATTGTAATTCGTTGCAACGTATGCTTAGGTTTAAAAAGTCCAAGCTTTTTTTCAAGAGCTTACATTTTTTTCATCTGGTACCTTGAGCTGGAGCATTTTAGAGGATATAAAATATGAAGGCAGCAATGAGCCGGGAGAGCTTACACTCTATGTACGGCTATGTAAATTGTATAGAAGGCTTGGAAACGCCCCGCCCAGCGCTAATGTAAAGCCAAGTTTATTTTTGTAAACTTTCAAGCTTTCTTGTAAGAAAGACTCTTTCTTGCAGCATGAACTTTAAGAAGCTTTTTTAAAGTTGATCCAGTATCTCTTACTATATAAAAACTACATATTTTCTTCAGTACATAAAATCCACTTACTTTATTAGTAGGCCTCTTATAAGAAAGCATTTCGAATTAAAAAATTGCAAATACATTTTTTTACAACTTTCTGCAAAAGGGAAGGAGAAGAATTAAAAAGTCAAAACGTCAACATCTTCTCCCTCCCTCTTTAACGAAACAAAATGGCTGACGATGTGTAATCTAGCAATTTTCCATATCAACGCCTTTCCTTTGTGTAAACTAAAACTTGTCCTAAACAGCTTTTGATATCTTTGCGCCTTTCATAAGCCGGAAACGTAGTAAAGCTGCTAAAAAAATGCAAACAAAATTATGATTTTTATTCTACAAAGCGACGGTGAAGTGCCCCTGTTTATAGCCAGCATGGCATTGAAAATGAGTCGAAATAGGAGTAGAGTCTAGTCGCGTAAGTGCTCTGCTTGAGATGTGATGAATACTTGGCGGGGCGAGATGATTTCAAAGTAGTATAGAAAAAATTGGCAACTAGCGAAAAGTGGAAAGTAAAAGAGCGTTAACAAATTAGCCGCTGAGGGACATTAAGGCACTTGAAGAGGGAAGCGATGGCGGGTAACGTTTTTTTTTTTTTTATAGACTTAAGAAGGCGTTGGAAATATTCGGAGTCAATTAGTACTCTGCCGGAAAAGCAATACTAAGCAAATATATTGCTTGAAAAATTAACTTCAACGAATTTCGGAGTAGGTACAATGTACAATATATTTTCGACCAATGCAAAGAACAAGATACCTATTACTCCGAAAAACTATACGCCGTATAAACGTATTAAAAATTCGGTTTTCTGAAATACACATAAAAAGTGACTTTTTGAGTATATCTAGACTTTGTCCGAAAAAAATCGGATTCTATTATTCAGTTTTCAGCACAAAACAGAAAAAAACAAATTTTGTTTATGAAAATTTATTTTTCGGAGTTTACTCCGAATGCCTCAATTATGAAAAATTTGAACTTTCTTATAATGACATTTGAAGTTCATATGTATATAATTAATATAACGTTTTTTCCGAAAAAATTTCGGAGTCTACTCCGAATTACATTTTGCACTCAAAAGTTGCGTAAATTTTAGAAATTTCGTTTATTTTGGTTAGATTTTGGATCTTACCGAAATATTGCAAAAAAATAGCATAATCTTGACAGGTTTTACATAGATTTTCAGACAACGCTTAAAATATTACAGCTGAAATTTAATATGAAATAAATAATAATTTTTCATACACAATTCATTTTTAGTCGCAGTCGTTTTTCATCCACTCTTTGGTATCTCTTCAAAATGCCCATCTGATTTGTCATCGCTTGAAATTTAAATATTTAGCCCACAGTAAGGAGCACAGGGATAAATACTTCTTGCTTCAATTTCTATAGCCTGTAGAACTTTATACTTGCCTCAGGGTTTTAATTCATTCTTTTGTGGCGTTAATTCAACAACTCGGCCACCAGCTTCCTAAATGAAACACACCAGCTATCGATTTTCTTCAACTTATACGCCGACTTACTACCGAAAAGGGGGTTTAGTCAGCAATTTCTCTTACCTTGCGTCTTCAGAGCTTAAAAATTATGACCCTGTTGAAGTAAAACTCACTTAATTGAGCTACTTAACTGACGCCAGTTTGTGTGTCACTGCCGCACCTGGTTAAGCAATTAACTACAATTTTATAGTTTGCTTTTCGGCGCTACTTTAAACTTGCTTCTTTTGTTTGTTTGTATGTATGTATGTATGTGAAAAGTGCCACTGAAGGGCTTTTTAATTTTGTAGAGCGGCAAACGGCTAAATTTTTATGCTCCGGCGGTTTTTTAGTTTCTTTCATTCTCCTCGCTTTTTGACAAATATTCTCATAACGCTACAAATGGCTCAAAGTGGCTCAACATTTTACAAGCGCATGAAAGGCGTTATGCGACAAGACTTCTTACAGTTGAACAGCTTTGAAACCATTATTGGATAAACATAATTATAATTGTTTAGTAAAACGATTTACTGCATTTGAATGAAATTTTTCAGCACAGTTACTTTTAAATACAAACCAGTAGAGAAAATTCAACATTGCCCGAACGCGAATGGCTCAATATGAAGCAAAGTGCTTTACTTTTGAAATAAGAATATTCAAGCCGAGCTAAGTAGCTGCTGAGTGAAAATTCGATGCAAAAAAATGATGTATGATTCAATGGAAATAGTTATCTTAATTGCTTTTGAATCAATTGCTTGGCTCAAAGTGGCTCAACATGGTCTATATGTGTTCATAAGGTTATGATACAGTACTGGCATAGCTGGAAAATGGCTAAATAGAAGAGTACAGCTAAACTTTGATGACCTAAATCCATCTTAAAATTTAAAGAAATCTCAAAGATGTGTCAGAACATATGTAAGTGTATGGACTCTATGTTATACTTAAATAGAATATCACCGCTCAAAATGGCTCAATATGAACTTAAATTCTTTTTAATAAAAGTAGCTGGATTTTTTATGAAACTAGGTTATATTTGCTTTATATATATCGCAAATTCAGCGCTTTCGATTAGTGAATGATTATATATGTATGTATGTATTGAGAACGGTTTAAAAATTCATTTTGAGTACTTAAGCCAAATTATCTCTCTTACTGTAGCATGATTATAAAATGTCAATAGATAAGTTCCTGCCTGATATTGTACACTTAAAAGTGGTATATTTTTTCATAAGTTTTTTTCTACAATTTAACTAGCTCCCTCTTTAAGCCACGCAAGCATGGACCCCTACATACACAAATATAAATACATATATACTTTTTCTCGTTTCGCTTGCATTCATGCACGTCCTTTTCTTTCTATGTGCATATGCTCAAATAAACGCAGACATTCATTGCCCACAAATTAATTGTATTATCCTATTAATTAACTATTCAGTAAGCGTTTTCATACAATTCGTCCTTTTTGTGTAAACATCAGTTGCATTCGCGCACACACACTTTTATTCGTCGACTGTGGTGGGTCGCTCGCACTTGCACAGGTGTGTAAATAGCAAATGTAGATATGTATGTACATACTTAGGTGCACTTGGCATTTGTGTGCATTCATTTCCATTCTCTTTCCGTTCTACCCTCATTCTGCGTCCCATCTGCATACATATCTTTTTTTTTCTTTTAATCTCCTCCTTTGTGTCATTATACAATCTCTCTTATAATATGTGTCCCTCCATTACACTTTTCATTTACTTACCTTCTCCGTCTGCTTTATTTGCATCATAAGTGAGTGGCCCCCAAGTGGCTTACCGAGTGGTCTACTAGGCGTATGTGGCACCTGCATAAGCGCGTTTGTTTGTCAGTGAAAGCATGTGCTTGGACTTTTTTTTTTGCTGTGTGTGTGGAGCAAATGAGCATTTGTTTGCTGGTTTCATTATCTTAACTCAGATGGTCGTGATTTACCTCTGTACCTACTAAGGGTACAGAATTTTGTAGGCTCAGTTACATACTTATACACATAGATATATACGAGAATTACGCCAAATAAATAAAAATGTCACAGAAAACAGTATCAACACATCAAAAGTAGAGCACGGATAATATTGAGGAAGTGTCAATGCTTAACTTTATTAACTTAGTAAGCGTTTATATAGTAAACTCACAATGTTGCCCAAAGTGGCCCAGATCGTTCAAAAAGGATAATTTCACGAATATTTTTATAAAAATCACCAAAGCTTTAAATTATACGCCTTCGAGCGTTTTGTTTATCGCGATACATTGACATAGTGTGGCTCAAAGTGGCTCTAAATTTACTCACAGAGAACTCAATAAAATAAAAGTACGCACGTACGTTAGTAGAGTTATACTAGTTCTGTAAATTATGTTTTCGAACAATAAACTTTTACCTGTTTCTCCGTACGCGAAGAAAAATTAAAATTTGGTAGAATTAGAAGTAATTTTATTTACATAGTTCAATTTCAAACTTCACAAATTACTTGAAACGCAGCTGCTTCAAATTAGTTTAAGCACATAATTTGAGATTAGAGGAATACTTGAAGTGGCTCAAAATCTATTTACATATTACTAAATCCAATAAAACACATTGAATAGCAGAAGACATTTGCTTCTTATATGTATGTATAAAAATAGTCGTACAGCAACTGGTGAAATAGCTCAAAACGCCGGTAGGTTTAGCTAAATTTAATGTTTTTTTTAGAAAGCTATGAATTATTGTAGTTCAACTAACTCAAAACCTATAAAATTTATGCGAAATATATATATACGTTGACTGGCTCAAAGTGGCGCAAAATGGACTAAGCCTGAAATTAGCCACACATTTTTTATGACCCTTGAAAGATGGGAACCTCGGCTTTAGGCTCTTAAAGTTTATATTTATACAAGCTTGGTTAATTAGCTCAAAGTGGCTCAAAACGAAAGAAACTTGAAAAAAATCAAAAAAAATTTACTCAGTTTGAAAGAGACTTGTGTATTTTAACTAGGGCTGTGCGATTATTCGATTACTCGAGCAAGTTGGTTAATCAATTATTCGGTTAATCAATTACTCGAGTAATCAAGATTTTGATTACTCAAAACGACGATTAATCGAGTTACTTGAAATATGATTACTCAAAAAAAAATAATTTTGCTCGTTAAAAGAGTTTTCTTTGGAAAATGCTTATTTTCTTTTTTACATTCTGTATATGAAAAAAAAATTTCGTTTTAATTTTTGAAAACAGAAACGTTGTTTTCAAAGTATCAAGGAACTTTAACTACTTTATACATATGTAAAGAGTGGAAATGTTGATTACTCATTTTACTCGAAATGTTGATTAATCATAAAGCAAATTACTCAAATATTTTTGTTTTTGGTTAATCAAAAATCTTGATTACTCGAGTAACTGAACTTTTGAGTAATCATAACTTCTAATTAATCGAATAACTGAGTTATTTACTTTATGATTGATTACTAGAGTAACCGAACTTTTGAGTAATCATAACTTCTAATTAATCGAATAACTGAGTTATTTACTTTATGATTAATTAAAATTTTGAGTAATCAATTAATCGCACAGCCCTAATTTTAACTGTTTGAGCGGAAAAATTTTATACATAATTGTCGTAAATAAGCGCAGAAATGTACTGGTTCAAAAATTGTGCTTTACCAAAAAAATTTTGAAAATTTGTATAAAACTAGAGGACTTTAGGCTTTTTGAACAGCTAAAAGCTGTTCAGAGTGTTTAAGATTTGATATTCACTAGAAAAATAATTAAGTTTCTATGTAGCCACGTGAATACATGTCTCTGCATTTTTTGCAATTTATTTTTCTCAGTGAACACTAGCAAATGTGGCAAGGTCGCTAACAATTCCCAGTGACACAAAATTTTTGCGTCATTATGCCGTTATTCCCTACACTAAAAATAAGTTTGTATGTATGTACATATTTGTGTACGTAACATAGTCAATGCGCTTTTAATTGTAACTTGCACTGCTGCATAACCACTTGTCGCATTGCTTGTAGTTGTTAAATTTTTAAAGGCCGCTGTACTTTGACACAAATCTTTGCTGTAATAAAAAAAGGAGCTAAACAACGCAGGGACTTACAGTTTGAACCTTAATTTAATAAAGCCGTATTGCCAAACTATATTATATATGTACATTGATACATATTATGCCTAAACTTATGCTGGCTTTCCACTTGGAATTAAATGACAAAATTAGGCAATAAAAAATATATGTGGCACTATGTTAAAAAAATAGTCATTATATTCATTTCCACGTAATGGCATTGAAATGACAAAAAATGTTTGCCATTAAAAAAAATGCCATATGGAAATGAACTCAATGAATATTTTTCTAACGTAATGACACGATAATTTTGTAATGCCCAACTTTGTCATTTGTCATTTTTGCCATTTAATGCCTAGTGGAAATCCAGCATAACATATTTTAAATGGCACCAATTTTGTGTCATTTCAATGTCTAAACTGAGGGAAATAATGCATAATACAAATGAATACTTTATATTTGATTATCGTTTAAAAATGTTTGTATTTAAAAATAATATTTTCATACCAAAAATTAGCACGACCGTATTTGAATATCCACATCTGAGTATGTATATGTAAGTGTACATCAGGGTGGTCCAAAAACAGTAAAGTAGGAATTGTAATTCTCCCACCCCCTAGAATTGTTCGATATCGAAAAAAGTATCAACTTATTGAAAGACTACTTTCAAACAAATGCAATGAAATAATTTGTGCCTTGGAAGTATGAAAAAGCATCTGTGAAGTGCGAAACGCATGCGTATTCAAAAGAAACAAACTGATTTTTAAGTTGTTTAAACCTTAAACCAAGGGTAAAAGTGATTAAAGAGGGTCGGCAGAGGTAGAACTGCCCTCGAAACATCAAAGCCTTTCTACTACGTCTGGAGGTCTGCGGGGCCCGGTCAACTTATTGTGAGCGCGTAATGGGCAGGGCGGGTTAGACTCGCCAGAAGACTCTGCGGGGGGATGGAATCATTGTAGTGAAATGCCTCTCCCAAGTTAACCGAGATTGGCTCAAGACTGTGGAGCAAAGAATAACGCGCACAGGGGGAGTAGGCTTCACTGTTTACAGTGCCAATTACGAATGAGAGAGCCAATTACGAATAGGAGGGCGAACGCAGTATAATTTGCTCTGCAAAAGAGTGCCTCTTTCAAAGAATACTGCGGTAGGATTGAAATCTTCAGCCAAACGGTTAGGCTGGTAAAAGTTCTGAAGAAGGACCAAACCACAAATCTGTGTTCACTCAAGAGGCCTGATGGCTCTTTAAGGGAGACTAGATTTGAGACACTCCCTGTTCTTTTAGAGACTCACTTTCCTGGAAATCAGGTGATGCCCTCGGCTGCCAGGTCCGGTCTTATTTATGCTCTTGCACAAATATCCGAGCTCGAATTATAAATTTATATTTTTATAAAGTAAGGGCTCAAAGTAGCTCTGTATTGCGCATCAATGACTCAATATTGCGAAAAACTATTGTCTAACCAAATCCTAGTACAACTCCCAACGATTCAAAGTAGCTCAAAATGGCTCAATATGACTCAAACTGGCACAAAATGACTCAATTTTATTACTATAATAGCTTAAAATTAAATAACGGACCATCGTCTATGTTTTGCAAACAATAAAATATTAGCGCTAATACTAAAAACTGTGGTTTTCTCCAACTTATCCTTTTCAAAACATTTCCACTTGCTCCCTCCTTCACCGAAAAACCACTGTATTCTCACATTTCACCTGTGTAAAAAAAAAATAAAAAAATTAAAATTGTAACAAAAAATTCATTTCAACAAAACAACCGTTGATATTATTGCTGTGAAAGTTTTACATTTGTTCGGGTTTTTTTCACACGTATCAACATTTTCAATTTTCAATTTAAAATAATTTAATTGCAATTGTAAGCGTTCCATAAAGAATAAAAATATCTTACATCGGCTTAAAATACAAATAGCGTGTGCGCTCAAGCAAAAAAAAACTACGATCCACACACATATTAGATCAGCTGTAATTCCAAGTAGCCGTTTAGTTACAGCCAAAGCTAAGCATGGCAGAAGATGGGGCAGCACCACCAGATGGGGCAGCAGCTACACCAAAGCCCAACGGAGCTACGGCGCTAGACGCTCCAACGGCGTTCAGTCCAGTAGTGGTATTTGCAGCCGTTGTATTCTATGTGATGAATTTCGTTTGGGTATCGTGGCGACGTTCTGGCCCTAGTAAAGATGGTGCGGCTTAGCATGGCCATAACGATGCCAAAGCCAACGTCAACGCCAACGCCAGCAGCAAAACATCAGCACCACTGCCAAAGCCAACACATGTAGAGGGATCAGCGGCGCTAGCCCATTGACTAGTAGCTGTTCTTAAAAAGCGTTGCAGGTCAATTCTGTAATATAATTTATGTTCAAAATTACGCTGATTTGCTTTGCGTTGGGCAGTTGGCGCATGCGTATGCATACTTGGGGTGTGTTAATTTTTTTTAGTTTATCTGTTTTTGAAAATTCTTAGTGCATTTGTTTGAAAATAGCAAACCTCTGCGAATTTAGTTACCATTGTTTATTTTTGCTGTCAAAGCAAACATTTATGTATGCCATAGATTTTTTTTTCAATATATGTATATCAAAATATATTTTTCAAAACACAATTTTCGTAAAAAATTGTTAAATAAATTGCTATATAAAACACTTAGACTTAAACGTATGTGTATGTATATGTGAACGTTTACTAATAAAATTTCTGCCTAGTATTTTTTATAAGAAAACAATGGGTCTAATCATTGAACTCGTGTCGATCGGAAATCATGAAATTTTCACATCATTTTCTATACAAAAATTTCAAATTTTTCGATCGACACGAGTTCAATGATTAGACGCCATATTTCTTCCTTTGAAGTGTGAGAAGCGTTTGTATTGTGCACTTTACTACCAATATCCATTTGTAGTTGCAAAATGGTAACCTCGTAAAATATTTCTGAAGCGCGGGAGCATTCAAATTGCAAAAACATTGAATTGGAAATTTTTTTTTAACGTTTTGGGTTTTTTTTACAATTTAAACACTTTGCAGCGCAGTACTTGGCTGTGAGTTTCACATGATTATAAAAAAATCGATCAGTTAAAAATAATTTGCTTCAAAGTGGCAGACTGTTGACTAATAAATCATACGACAATAAAGGGAAACTAGGCCCAAAATACATTACCAAACCCATATACATAAGTGCTGAAAAAAGTCAAAAAGTATACGAGGGCCAATTTTTTTGTTACATCTACTTTGTTGAAAACATCGGACATTTTCTGAAAGGCTATAATAAATAATGGGGCATATTCTTGTTTTCGCACGAATCGAAAATTTGAAATTTTTGTATAGAAATTGATAGGAAAAAGAACAAAAAAAAAACAAAAGAACGTTTATAAAGGCTCAAGATTGCTCAAAATATGCATACTAATTGAACTTTCACCTCAGAAAAACTTGGCTCAAAGGGGGTCAATACGAGTATACAAAGATATGCACACAGCACTACTGAGTAAAACTTTATTTACCTAGTGGTACGAATCCCACTCTCAAGCTATTAATTTCAACTTTACACTGAGAAAGAATTGGCTCAAAGCGGCTCAATATAGATTACCACTTATCCAAACTGTGCAGAACTGTAGATAAGGTGTTTCAAGTCACTCTCCTGTCGTGCTTGCATTTAACTAAAATGAAAAGAATAGCCGGCAAAAGAACTGATTTAACAAATATAAAAAAGTAACTCTGCTCCAGGTACACTGACTCAAAGTAGCTCAATATTTTCTCACTCGTATCATTATTGTAAAAAATTGAGAGTAGTGAATATAAATTTCTCACAAGATAAGTTTCATTCTCTTTCGAGCTATCAGTGCCAGATACACAGACTTCTCAAAAACACCCGAGGGCATGGAGCTGGAATACTGGCTTACTGCCTGGTATATTCCAAGCGGACGTGCAGAGATCAATCTTCAGCAAAAGTATCGCGATGAAAATATATGTATTTATATTAAGCGTCAATCAGGCCGCACTCACGAGCCCGTCTTCAATGAAATGAAGTCCGCATTGGTTATCGAGTGCGGCGGGAGGCTAAACGCCTGAGCGGCAACAAATGAGGTCTTCATCCTCTGGGTGTCGGGCCATAAGGACATAGAAGGTAATGAGGAGGCAAACACGCTTGCCAGCAAGGCGGTAGCAATAACAGCAATAGGCCCCAGCCCTTCTTTGCGGTAGGACCACACACCATCAGAGAAGTGAGAACTAGCGCAGAACAGCACTGGAACCAAGCTATTTTTCTGCGACAGACATACATAGAAACTATTGGGAGGATACAATAGGGAAAGATATGAGCAACTTATTAGACTCCCATAGTATAAACTAAGAGTTCTAACAGGTATCTTAAACGGGTCATTGCATATTAAGAAAGCACCAACAAAAACTCGGGAGCTAGTCCAAAAATGTATGCCAGTTCTGTGATAATGCAGCTGAGGCCTCTCGGGTCATTACACCCGCAGCCGAATCACATACACTAAATGTCTTGAAAGAATCTTTTGGACTCCCTACTGTAGTTAGGACTGAGCGAGGTCTTGTAAAGAGAATGGAGGCACAATAGATCTGCTGGTCCCAGTGCATACCGCAACCAATATCTATCTATCTATGCGAGATACATATGTAGCTATCTATTCCAATACCTCAGAAAACTAGTAGCACCATTTGTAACTTAACTTTATCTGAGCTTCGCAAGGCGTCCATCATCAAAAATGGTTTTCCTGCTCTCTAAAAATGTATGTTGCTGCTGGTTCCTATAGCTATTTACCTAGACTTCCTAGAATTACGGTTAATAAGAAAGCTTACTACGAAAGTTGAAAATGTTCACCTTGCACACATTTTTTCACCCCGAAACCTTCACCATTATTGCTATCCATATTTGTATCTTTCCTCTCACTACATCCATAAGCCCGCCTGCCGCTTTATGTGTCTGTAATTAGTTTTAAGCAATCCACCAAAGTGCCAGCACAGCAAGCAATAGTCGTACTCATCCCGCACTCCTCTTGGCCTTTACAATGTGCAGTGAGTGAATATTATGCCATTTAAATCATAATGCTTAAAAATTGTTTGCCTCATAATTACACAGCTGGAGGACGGCGCGCTGTGCGCTTGACCATCAACTAACTCCCCTTGCCTTTTAGTATCTGTCCACTCTCCTTTTATTGTCTTTTTGTTTGTGTGTGTGTTTGAGGGAAAATCGCAAAAGGAAATGAAATTGCTTTTTGCAATCATTTTTCAACTATGAAATGAAATATTTTCTAAGTTCATAAGGATAATAAAGCCGAAATATTCTGGTTTGGCGCACTTGGTCTATATTTCTGTGGAGCTTAATACTTACCCTCCACCGACCATGCAACCCCTCTTTTTTTGTGTTTTATTATAGTTTTATTTTTTGTATTACAGTTGCTCCAGTTATAATCTCACTTGACGATGGTCATTATGGCAGATCCCTTCCTAACCCAGTTAGATAACTCAATGAGCAAATGAGCCAAACGCAATGTGTCTAGCCTCTGAGGGTGGGTGTATTGTGTGGCTTATGCCGATTTCGTTTCTACCGAAAAATGCAACCTTCTCTTTGCCCTCTACGCATAAACACTAAGAAGAGGGCGATGAGAAGGCAACATTTTTTGTATAACCGAAATCGCCATTAGTCTAATTTTTAAATTATTTAAAGATGAAGAATTTGCAATTGGCCGTTATGCAGCGCTTATTTATTGCGGTCACATTTGGTGAGCATTAAAAAAAAAGTTATGAAAAAATGAGTTAAGTAAAATAATTAAGGCCCCCATTTAATGCGCAGCTGAGTTAGAGCGAAAGGTTAAACCATATTAGGTACAGAAAAAATAAGATTAGAAATAATTTTTAGCGTTCGGGTTTAATATGGAGTGCTTCCGGTGATTTTAGTTGTAAGAGAAACTAAGAAAGGGGGTAAGAGATGAAGAAATATAAAATAGATTAGAAATAATAAGGCGTAATACATATCGATGGCTGAGAGAAAGACCGGCCTAGATACAAATCTCGAAAACGGCCTGAATTCGGTTGGATTGGATTGGATTGGATTCTTAAATCTTTTTCACCAGACATTGTGATACACATGTATTTCAATAAACAGATGAAGTACTTTGAATTTGATTGTTCGGACAAATGGCAAACCTCCTAAATAAAGCCTTCTTCAACCCACTTTTTAATAATTCATCCAACTTATTGAATAATTTGAACGTAACTTTTTAAACACTTGTCCACCCTATTCAAACATTAGAAATATTCGAACTAAAGATTTCTTAACACTCTTTTGTTTAACTAAGGCAATTTTAAATTTATTTACTTTTTGTTCTAGTTAATTTAATCCGACTTTTCAAACAGGTGACAGCTCTCTTCAAAAGTATTTTCAAGCTTAATTCTTGTTAACTCTCCTTCGTCGGACATTGCGATACATATTTTAATTAACTGATGAATTAAGTGGAATTTTATTTTTCAAACATGTGGCAACCCCGTTAAATCTGGTTTCTGGTTCAGAAATAAAAAATTTTCAAACCCATTTCGATTGATACCCATATTTTAATAATTCCTTTAACTTATTAAATAATTTGAAAATAAATTTTCAAACAGGTGGCAACACATCAAAATATTTTTACATATGTATATACCCCCAAAAACCTACTTATTTTGAATCCGTTAATAAAATTAAAAAAAAAAAAATCTGACATTTTAAACTTAAACCCTTTATCATCTAAGACGCTTTTTTAGGAAGCAAATTCAAAAACTTATTTTATTCATAAAAGTACTAGAATATCGGATGCATTTTCAAATCGGCCCAGCTCATGTATGTAAATCTTAAAATTCTTCCGAAAGTTTTTTTTGCGGAAACCTTTAAATATAATAGATTTTATAGCTTTGATGGAAAATGTATGCATGTAAATGAATTCACAAATCTACATGCATAACCTGTATATAAGTAGTTGCTCTTCTGGCCTTCCACCTCTGTATTTATTCTCCAAACGCTTCACACATTGTTTTTGTGTGGAAATTTTAATATCTCCCAGGAATCTCGTACTTCAAGTATTGTTTACTTATTTTCTTTACTTAATTTTCCTTTCCTTTTGTATTGCCGTTGTGCATTTCATTCTTTGCATTGCAAACATAAATGCTTGATAAGGCAAATATTTGAGTTTTTAAAGTGTTTGCCGTGCACATGAATTCACAAACACACACATTTGCTTGCTTACAAGCATGCATATGTATGTATGTACATATTTCTATGCACATGCTATGTAAAAAAATTAAGGGAGAAAACGTAGTAAATAAAAAACGTCATGACATTTATGCAAAAGGACAAACAGGAGCCAAGAATGTGTAAGGAGTGTAAGCGACAACAGCTGTTACAAGACGAACAAGAAATCATAAAAAAAAATGTCCGCTGAGTTTCAAAGGCAAACACAAGCACTTATATATGTATATGAGTATCATCCATCGCAAAACAACTTACATACATATGTAAGCCCATGTTTGTGTTGTCTTGTATGCTTGTGTAGCAGAGATCCTCGGGGTTGCTGTTTCATACGAGTACAAAGTGAAAATTATTAAATTAAGTGGCTCAAATTTCAAGCAAATACGGCAATAAAGAAAGTAATAAACTCACATACACATACATATGTACATAGATACCCTGCAGAAAAAAATTATCAACTGATAGGAAATAACCCACTTGTAGTTAGCTTTTTTGTGGTATTTCTACAAAATATATAACTTGTAGCTAGCTACAAAAAAGCTAACTTGAAATTAGTTGAAAAGTAATGTGGATGCAACCGGGAGATTGTTTTCTTTAAACAAGTTTCTATTTAAATTTCCTCATACAAATTTTATTTTGAATATACTTTCTGCACTTCACAAACACTTTTTCGAATTGAGGACAAATAAAAGGAAATGGTATATTATAATTTTGTAGTTATGTCTGACTGAGTTAGAATAATGGACCACCTACTGTAATAAAATAAAGTAAATAAGTACAAAAAGTAAAAAAAAAACAAAAAAAATAGTTTGTTTTCCTTATTGATGTTTTATGTCCAAAAGTAGTTAGCTACAAGTTAGTTGACATCTAATGCAGAGGTAATCACCCTTGAGTATTTCGCGGTCATCGCCATAGAAACATAGCCAGCGTTCCTCAAAGAAAATATACAGATAATAGAGACCTTTAATTCCTTCCTAATCAATTTCAAATTAACTTTTTGTTAGATACATTTCCCGCAGGGTGTGTTTGTGCAGTATGGTGAAGATACTGACGAGTGTGTAAGTTGAAATTCAGTAGAATTTAAACGTCGTTGGATTGACTGTCAGCGACGGCTATGCAAAAACTTATTTTGCGCTGTTTTTTTTCGATAATTTCAGTGAAAACGTTTTTTTGATTTACAAGATTTTTCGCCTGAGCTCAAAGTGGCTCAAAACATATTTTAATTTGAAGTAAAGGCCAAAATGTTGCTGCATAAGCTGCTAAAGACTTGTCATTTTTATAAAAATAGTCTATAAAAAAAACTAAAGAAGAAATTACTAAGACCCTCCCCAAGTAAAGTTTATCTAACCTTAGCGACTTTAAAGTCAGTCTAAATAAATAAGCTTTGAACATAGTTTTAAACTAATCGTCTGATGAGAGTTCTCCGCTGAGCAATTGGTTTCTGTTTTGGAAGTATGGTCAACTTTGAAATAAAATAATGGCTCAAAATTGCTCAATGTGGCTCAAAAATGTCGTCAAAATCTCAAGCGTTGCATATGCATTTTGTCGTGATATTTTCAATAATTTCAATTCAAATTCTTCTTTTCATAGCGAGTCTTCTTGATTAAAGAAATGTACGCCCTTTCTCAAAGTGGCTCAGTACGTATTTCAATTTCACAAAGTAGCTTAAGCGTTGCTTCCTCAGCTTTAATAGACTCTTACTAAAAAAATAAATAAAATAATGCTATAAAAGCGCTTTTTAAGTCAATTTAATCGAACTGCAAATGGCTCAAAATTCATAAATGTGACTTTGATTTGAAGCAAATCATCTGATAAGTTATCAGCTGAACTCTTTATGAGTAAGTACTAAAATGGATTGAATTTTTGGGAGCCTAATCAAACTTAAAAAAAAAAATATTACTAAAACTGGCTCAAAATCGCTCAAGGTGGCTCAATATACATAGTTGCTTTTATGGAAGAATGTTCGAATTCGTCGAATTTCATATCGTCATTTAGCACAGAATTTCGTCAGGTGATAAGAAATTCTATAATTCTGATTAAATTCGTTCGAGCTAACCTTACTCTGAGTATAGTTGATTTTTTTTAACAGCAAATGGGTTCAAGCTGCTCAAAAAACGCCAAATCCAAGATTAGGGACCCTTTCTCAAGTAGTTTTTAAATTTTATCTGCCCTTTAAACATAAGTTGTGTTGTGAAAAAATGCTACTTGAGAAAATAGCACTAAATGGCTTAACTGTAGATTAGCAGAACATTTTTTTAAATTTGTCTAATAGCTCAAAGTATGTATATCCCATATTGCTAGATTACTGTTAAAGTTTGCTCAAAATGGCTAAAAGCACTAAGGAAAGGATACTCTAGCTTATTAGGCAGATTAAAAACGAATACAATAACCAAAAAAAACCTAAGTATTAACCATTTCTGGTGGTTGACTAATAACACTTTTGGCTCAAAATTTCTCAATATACTGTATATACTGTATATACTGTTTACGCTGATTGAAAAGCTATAGAAGATACCGCACTTTCTGCAGTACGCTGGCTTTCAATTCTACTCTATACTTTTAAATAACAAAGCCATAATAAGATTGAATAATATATGCTCAAAATAGCTCAATTAGACATAATTGAGCCTAATTCAAATGAAATCATATACAAATTATTTTTAAAGCGCCTAAGTTCGGGTTTAACTCAATAATTTTTAAAGATAAATTGCGATAATTGTATTAAAAGTATCAGAAATAACTCCATATTGAACCTTAGCTCAAAAAGGGTCAAAACGGCTAAGGAACCAGGTTAGATAATTCGAACTTTTGTAATATTTCGATGAGCACCAATATGCAAACAAGGGACCTTAATTTTGCTTAGAGAAAAATTTTGCTCTAAAAAGATTTCTTTCAACAGCAAATTTCAATTTTCCGAAGACACTTCGGTGCTCTTATATAATTTAAGTCATCATTTGAAGTTTAAAAAGTCGCCGAAAAGAATTTGCAAGACAAATTCTAGCATGCCTTTACTAAAAGCTCTAGTCACCATACATAAATATGTAAGCCCCTACCAATGTACATTGTATGTATGCCACCCTCGTATATAAGCGCTCAACTTATTGTGCGCTCTGAAGAATTTAATTAAAAACCATGTTAACATGTTACAACACACATAACATCACTTCACTCCCAACGCTCGTACAAATTTCGAGCGCACAATATTATCTATGCATATAAATATACATATTTTAAAAATTACTTAGATCTTTAACCTCTGGCTGTATTTACACATATGTACACATAATGCTCCTCATCTTAAGCAAAAATTCTTAGCTTGGACTTTCTTCTTCTGCACACTTACAAAAGCTTCATTAATTTGTCTTGAGCGATAAAGTTAGTAGACGTATGTAAAGAGAAGAGACGATATTTTCACATATGAAATAAATAAATTGCTAAAGAGTTAAAACTAAACTGTTGAAGAGTTTTTAAGAGTTAAGAATTCATTACGATTTCGTATATTAATTGATTTTTCACTTTTGGCTCAAAATCGCTCAAATTGGCTCAAAATGCACTCAAGCGCCAATTAGCTAAAAAATTTGCCACTTTTCCAAATGCTACAGCTAAAAGCTCGCAGCCAGTATGCAGCATTAACATTTTATTGCAGCATAACTAATTGACGCAAATCTTTTAATTGAAAAATTTGCCTTTTATCTCTCGAATATTTTGCTAATTAATATTTCTACTTATTTTTCTTTCTTCTCTTGCAGGTATGTACTTGGACAAATATGTAACTCAAATTACAACAGCCCATTCAAAATTATTTGTAAGTTTATTTTAAAATTACACAACGATTAAT
>NW_023458562.1:44456189-44486609 GCF_013731165.1 Rhagoletis pomonella | reverse complement strand
CGTCGTCGCACACATAATGAAATGCTTTATACATATGTATGTATGTAGGTGTGTGTTTCTATATAAAAATAACTGTAAATTCAATTCAAAAGCGACAACTTTGAAAAATTGTTTATGCAATTTTTGCTAAAAATACGCAAAACTGTGCTACAAAATGAGCACTTGGCTACGAGCATTAGTGCCGCACAAATCTGGCACTCTTATTTGTATGTATGCGTACATTTGCAAACTTGCCTATGTGTGTGTATGGAGGCCGACACATATTGAAGCCAAAAAATTAATATACATTCTAGCAATTATAGTTTTGAAATATTCATTTCTCTGGCCATGAGCCAATTTTTGCGATGAGCGAAATTGCTCAAGTGCGAACAAACGAGTAAAAGATGGCAGAACAGTCGTATGTTTTCATACATATATATGTAGGTATATACATATGTATGTATGTACGCATGGCTATCGTTTCAGAAAAGTATATATGTATGTATGCCGTGCTAAAACTAGTTCTTCTTATACATAATCTCACATTTAGGTGAAGAAATTAGCGCAATGGTGAAGAAACGTCCATCGATTAATTTGAAAATAAAACAAAAATCAATAAACGACTTAGTCAAAAAAGCAACAAAAGAGGGAATGGAACGCTCATCATTCATTTAAGTATTTAAAATCTGTGGCGCAATAGAATTTCAGCACCACAGAAAAAAATCTTTTTCACCGCTCCGTGCATGCCTCAAAGTTGCTCAAAATGTACTTGAGTAAACTATCCACTCTCAAAAGTCCATTAAAAAACATCTCAAGTTTCTTCATTGAGCACATTTTCTTTGAAACATATTTTGGCATAGTTTCTTCAGCAAATTTGCTTAGAATTACAAGTAGAATCCTCCTATACTATAGTCCAAAGAAATTGACCCGCCCTAATGTACAAATTTCCTTAAAAAAATCTTGGAAAAATCATAAAATGAAAAAAAATTACACTTGCAACGGCAGGCTCGGACAAAGTGATAAGCCTTAAAAATTAATTGCTTTACACCATCACGTCTCTAGTAAATAGTTCCTGCCACATCTCCAATCTTGCAATGAATATGTTTGCCTTTTTCAGGCACATAGAACTTGCCGAACAATAATGTTGGCGCATAAAAGCATGCAAGTAGGTACTCCGCTCAAATGCTCATTTCGTTTTCATTTATGTACATATGTACTTATATAAAATTGTTTGTTGCTATTATTGCATAATGAAAACAAAGAGTTAATAAACAAAACAAAAAATTAACTGTCACACCTTTTGCCACTTTTTGTTGTCGTTTTGGGTTGCCCTATTCATTGGTGGCTTTCCTGCAACTACCTTTTTGCTTTTGTTTTGGTTTTTCATGCCGCTAATGCGACAACAAATGTCGCTTAATTGTCTTTGTCGGCAGCGTTGGCAACCGACGCAGAAGAAGAAGAAGAAGAAGAAATGCAGAAAAAGTTTTTGCTGCGGCACACAATATCTGCCGGCTACTTGCTTTGTCATATACATAATTGTTGTATTCCAAACGCCTTTTGCACTATCGCACTCTCACTCTCCTACGCTGGTGTGATGCTGAAACAATGTCATGCTTTGCTTAAAAAATGAAGAAATTAAATGGGAGGATGGGCGGCTGATGAGCAGAAGGCGTAATTTTCCAGCACTCATTTATGCGTGCCTTCGTTCCGACTCCTGCACTCCCTCACACCGCACCCACACGCTCTACAATAGTAGTTGTAAAATGTTCCTGCCATTTTCACCACATTCATTGTCTTCCTTTGGTTTTGTTATTGTTTCACGCCTTTCCACGTCAAGCTGGAAATTTAACAAAAAGTTTGTGACACATACCTGCTTACAAGCTCAAGCTGGCATTGTTTTGCCACTCTTGAGTGAATGATCGTAATGAAAAAGGAAAATTCTTTTAGTTGCGTTGACAAACCATTTTCACCCGGCCATTTTCTGCCCTTGATTGCCCTCCATCGCCACCGTCACCACCGGCGCCACTACCCTACGCGCCACATATTTAAATGTGTGTCACAGTGAATTTGTCAACAAAGCCCATTCACCAGACAAAATAATGACACAATTTTATGCCAGCATGGCGAACTTCGTGCCGCATGGAAATCTGTGTGTGGCGTTATTTTTTATATTTTTTTTTATGTAACAACGCTTTGGAAGTATTTCTCTTTTCGTGTTTGCAACTCAATTGCCTCACCGCATTGTTGTGCTTGCGCTTAAAGTTCTTGCTTGTTTTTTCTTTTGTAAAACTGCGTAACTTTTGAGATTACAAATTCGCTGTGTGAATCTTTTTATTTACTTTGTTGTGCAATTGACGAGATTTCATAGCTCAGCTAGGCTCAAAATGGCTCAAAGACTATTTAGGCGCAAAAATTAGCGCAATGATTTAGTAAATTTACTTAATTCAAAACATGACAAGGAGCTCTTAGTTTTGCAACTGAAAAAGTAAGACTATAAATTGTCAATCTCTGAGCTTTTCGCGCCACATGGGTGGCTCAAAAATAAATTTTTTAATCTTAGAGTGCCTTCTTAGCCGCCTTTTTTTCAAAATATATCTAACCTCCAAGCACTGAGAATAATTAACATTTAAGAATTATGAAACCTACAAGACCCTATAGCTCAATTGGGCTCAAAATGGCTCAAACTTTTGATTGGCTCAGATTTTTGAACTAAAAATGTTTCTTCATGTTTTTAAGCACTGAAGGCTCAATATGGCTCAACACGCCTCTATGGATTAAGTATGCTATATCTATTCATGACTTACTATAGATCATTTAAAGCGCTTGAAAGTAAAACGTGGGACCGCAGCTCAAGATGGCTCAACAGAGCTCAAAGAAGCTCAATATGGCTTAATATTAAACAAATCGGCTTGAGCAATCCCTATAAAAGTAGAAATTTGAACTTGTATTTGTTAGACTTCTAAGGTTCTTTCATTCCCAAACTCATTATGAAAAAGTATGCCTTAGAACTAACACACTTCGCTCAACATTGCTCAAAATATACTGTTTGAGCTACGTTTGGCTCAAAAATGCGCAAAATCGATACAAAAGAGCGGGGATCAAATTTCCGTAGTATGTAAGCTTAGATGTCTTCTCGTACCCCTCGCAATTCTGTCCTAATTGTAGTAAAAGTTAATGAAAAAAATTGTTCTAAGGAAAAATAAGAGTTTTCTACTTCTATTGAAGTCAACAGCCACATTAATTATGCAAAAAAACCACGAGAAACAACAACGACGCTGCTTGCGACTGTGGTGACAACAACTTGAAATGTTCCACAAACACTTGAAAATGTAAAATCTGCGCACAAAAAAAAACCAGACATAAAAAGGAGTAAAGACACAAAGTGCAAAGAAGAAAAAAACGAAACGTAAAGTAAACAACTTGAATGTTTGGATTAAAGGATTAAATGCGCACACATTCGCATACAAGTGCGCGTGTGTTGGCAACAGACAGGAAACAACAACAACGACAAGCAGACAAGCAAACAGATAATAAGAAACATTAAAAGCTGTGGGTGGAGCAAAAGATGCTGCAGAAAGGCAGACAATTTTGTTTGAATGAGGCAGTAAAGGGGGTAGTTAAAGAAGTAACAGCAATAAGCAATAAGCAGCCAGCAGCCCTCAACATGTGAATTGCCGCAAGTGTGCAAGCCATGTAACTACAAACATTTGTATGCACATACGTATGTATGTATGCACTTATGTATGTATGTATATAGCCATTTAAGTGTGTGCGCTCAAGAAAGACTACCTCGGTTATTTTTTGCATTTTTCTTCTTCAATATTTTTCACGCTCTTTACTTTTGCCACCCACAAGCCAAGAGGTGGCAAATTTAAATTTGTGGCAACTTGTGAGACACTTGAGTGGCGCATGCGGTAGCCTACTCACGCAAATACACACATACCGAAACGATCGCTTGCATGCATCAGTATCATCCTTTGTGTTGTTGTTGTTGTTGTTGTTGTTTATTTGCCTAAGCCTAATGAGTTAAAAGGCGCAAATTTTTACACGTTTTTTCTAGCTCAAGGTAGTAATGCTTGCTACTCAGCTGTCAGCTGCTTGTCACGAGTGTGCTCAACTGTTTGTCAAACGTAATGAACTTGTTTATGTGTGTGTGAGTATTTGCGTATGCTGTTAATTGTACGTAGTATGCATGTAAAATAATGCGCATATTTTATGCTATATGGTTGGCTGAGAGGCGCGAATTATTGCATTTCGCATGCAAATTAGTTAATTCTTGCATTGTGCACGTTGGTATTGCTGTTGTTGCTTTTGCTCTTAATTATAGCAAGTTTATGAGAGCAGCAGATTCAAATTACATACACAAAAATGTGTATGAAGATGCATAGCAAGCTTTCTTTCGTGCCATGCACTGCAGATAATGTGAGTTCAGAGCGATTAGTGCAAGTGTAATATGAGTAGTGTGGCTCAAAAAAAATTTTAATGCATTCTGAAATACTCTCTGGCGCTTGTTTCGATTCACTGTACTCAGAAAAGCTGGTAATTGATCTTTTCTATTTAAAAAGTCGTATCTTTTTGACTAAAATTTATAAAAGGAAAACTGACCTTTGGATTAAAGAGTTGCTCAAAGCGGCTCAAAATCATTTAAACTTCTCAGGAATGGCTTAAATTTAAGAAAATGTAATTCAAGTGTGAGAACCTTTTATTTAGAAAACGGTTCGAACACTTTACTGAAAAATCAAGCTAAACATTTTGCTCTTAGTGGCTCAACAACGCTCAAAAGAAGCTGAAAATTTTTAAAATCTTCTAATTAGTAAACTACTTAGTAAATAATAGGTCATGTGAAACAAGAGTAGTGCGGAAATTTTGAATAAACAACTTCATAAGGTCGAAATATACTACAAGAAACTAGTAAAAAATATGTGCTTCAATAATCTTAGAAAACCTCCTAGATACTTTGAGCGATATGACAAACATGTTTTCAGATCGACTCCTAACTATTTAAAGCAGCTCTTTGAAGCCCACTTCGGTAATTTCATAATTTTTTATTGGTTTTAATACATGCAACTGTAACAATTTTCAGTGCTCTGCCATGGGCCATGGCTCAAAATGGCGCAAAACGAGTTAAAAATTAGACTATCTTCGCAAAATTTGCAATTCAGCAGACAAATAAGTCGGTAGATGTACCAGGTAATACTGCTAAGCTAAAGTTCGTTTTACTAGTGCCTTATTTTATCAGTTTTCTGCCAACAAAAATCTTAATTTTCAATACCCAAATCTAACCTTTTACACTATGCAAATCTAGAGTTTAAATTTACTCGAAAAGAGTAAAAAATTCAGCCAATGCTTAAATCTTCTTTTAATTTTGTCAATCTAGCATGATTCAAATTTGCGCAAAATAGCTCAAAGTGGCTCAAATTTCATAAATCTTATAACAACTACTTTAAATCATTATAGAATTTATTCTTTGGTGAGAAGTACCATAGCAGAAGTACTAAAATATATTTATCAAAAGATATTTCTCAGCAACCGAAATGCTGAATTTGCGCAAAGGGGCTCAAAGTGGCTCAAAGTTGCTTAGAACTCCAAAGGAGCTTTCAAAATGGTATTTCCTTTACTAATGAATGCAAACACAGGAGATCCGTGGTGACTTAAATTACCTATCGATTGAAGCTTAATAGCTCACTGCGGCTCAATGAGGCTCTTCAGATTTAAAAAATATTATTTCCTTTGCTCACAGTGGCTCAAAGTTCTTTAAAATTTTTGAAATGTTTAAAAAAATAAACTAACGGGTAATAATGTCGCAAACCACCTCTCAACCGTAACTTGTTAGCTTCCTAAGGCTCGACCATAATTCCAAAAACTTTAACAATATTCTTTCAGAATGCATTAAACTCTATAGAATTCTTAAAATAACTTCGTTTGCCATAGAGTATGTAAAAAAGGGGTCTTAGAGGATTTCAGTGTAAATAATTAAGATTCTCAGGGCGCAACGTGGCTCAAAATGGCTCAAAACTCAGCATAGCTCTTTATTTGCACTTAAAGCTTATTGTCATATTAACGCTGGGATTAAAAGAGCCTATTTAGATAATGAGATCCTTCCTCCTTTTTTAAACTGATATTCTAAAGCCTCAAGCATAGCATTGCTCAACGTGGCTCAATGTGGCTCAAAAGTGACTCAAGGTTTTCCCAAAACTATTCAGCATATTTTAATCAACTTTTACGAGAAAATTACTTAAAATTAATTAATTTCATTTCCTCCCTATTTACAATTTCAATCGCATGCGTTTGTTTTTTTGTTTAAATAACGGTAAAAAATTCTACATACATACATTACATTTGCAATGTTGATATTTATTTGAGCCGCTCCCAAAAGTATGCCAAATATCTGACATGAACTACACCCAAACGAATTTCCAATGAGATTGATTGTATCAGACCACAAAATCAATGTAAACGCACAAAAGTTTTTAGTTAATTGAAATTCGGCTACCACTGTTACAACAACAAAAGCAGCAAAAACAGCATGAAGCTATGCATAGTATACATTTGGGTATATCAGAGGCCAACCGCAGCGAATACACGCTGGTGATTACTAGAGAAGTTTTATATACACACATAGAGAGGAAGAGGGCAGATGCATGCGGTGTTGGAACAGAGCAAAGCCGACTAGCTAGTGGTCAACAGGCAAGAGCTTTCAATTTAATTACAAACGCATACAAATACATAAGCGCTCGTATAGATGAGAAGTATTAGAATTAAAAAAAAACAAAACAGTGACACACACCCCAACCAACGCTTGCCTTTATGCAAAGCCAAAGTTACAATTTCATTAACGCAAATTAACATAATAATTACAAATAAATTATACTACGACAGTAATAGCAACAATAATGGCATAAGCTAGCGGCTACATTTAACAACACGAAAACAACGAAGAACTATTGCAAACAATTTTTTGAAGTAGAGGAGTGATCACCTTGTAAAGCACTCTGTGTTTGCCGTAAGCATTTTGTGTGTGGGTGCATTGTTTTTGCTTTTCCCTGCGAATTAATTCATTTCGATATTTTAATTATGCAATTGAGTCACACAGTTGGACACGCGCGCGTCCTAGCTCTTGTATATGGTTTTCCAACAGATGAGCAGCAGCATGAGTGCATGCTATTTGTTTTGTTGTGTGCACCAGTGCGTATGCGTCACATTTTATGAGCCACGCAGCCACTGAGCCAATTTGGTAGTTGCAGAAGGCGCTAAAATACATAAATGTTTAGTGCGTGTAGCGCTTATATCAATTGCGATTTGGAGTGAGTGCAACAGGCGGACTTGACAGTGATGAAGTGGAGGCAACTTTTTAAATAAAATAAATAACTAAATATAGATACATATGTATTTTTGGGAGCTTTTGGATTTTTTCGACGAATTCTTCAAGATTTCATTAGCATTATATTTAAAGGTTGTGAATTTGTTTGAAACCCTTTCAGGAATTTTTAGGATTAATTGGATTTCATTAGCATTACATTTAAAGATTTGGAATTTTTTTGAGACCCTTTCAGGAATTTTTGGTATTTTCCGGCATTGTTTCTACAATATTCGGATCTTTTGGAGTTTATATGGGACCTTTCGGTATTTTCGGGTATTTTCCAGGGTTTCCTTCGGACCCATTCGAATATTCTGGGAATTTTCGAGCATTTTATTGGGATTAGATTTGAAGTTTTTATATGTATTTTTTTTAACCTTTAGGGATTTTTTCGGTTTTCTCGTGTTTTTTAATCTTTTAGAATCTGCGGGATTTTTGTTGACTTCTCGGAACTTTGCGAAATTATTCGGAAATTTTCAGGTTCAGGTGTTTGCTCTTTCGCAAGCATGGTAAATAGTTTAAATTTATAAAACTTTTTAAATAAAATTAACTATAAACCAGTTTTATAGGGTTTTGTTGCGTTTTTCGTGACTTTTCAAGTTTTTGATATCATGTTGCGGGTTTCTAGAAACACTCATAATCGCAATAGGAACATTTTGCCATTTTTTGTAAACTTTTTGGTACTTTTGCCGGTTTTTTTAGACCTATTTTGGAATTCTGGCCTTCATTTTGAGTTTTTAAAATATTTTTACGATTTGCAGAGATTTTTGGGATGTTTTAGTAACTCATCGTGTCTCATTTAGCACCTACCTTTTATGATTTCCGAGACTTTTTGGGATTCTCAGATTCATCGATACTCTAAACCTTAGTCGAAAAGACGAAAATTGTAAACTAAATGTAAAAGCGGCCCTGTTATACAGCTTTAGGTGCTTGCTACCAAATATTTTTAAATACATATTCTTTCTGCTCTGATCTGTTGCCTGAATTGGTGAACACTGTTTCACCCTTGAGTTCGAACTCTTTGAATTCGCAAGCATTTTAGCTGCTTAAATGCAACATTGTCAGCAATTCTGCCTACATACTATGTACACAAATAAATATCTACATTGCGCACATACAAATGTACCTACATAAATGTATGTATATGCAGTGACATTGCTACATACGTTTTTACAAATTTGAATTGGTGATAATTGCGCAATCTGCTTTGCGTAGTTGCAATATTTTTCCAACTGCCACAACCAAACTGCAATTGCAAATTGTAATTGCAACAAGAGCAATGGCAACTATAGCAAGAACAGCAACAAACGCAATGAACAACGAAATCAATTTGTAACAAGCGCAATCACAGGAGACACGCACGCCAAGATAAACATGTATGATATGGTATGAGAGGACATACGCACACACACACACACGCATTGTGGTCAACATTTGGAGTATGGCACAAAAAGCGCAGTGTAAAATAGCCGGCATTAAAGGAAATTGAAAGTCCGGCAAGCAGCTAGTAATGCAACTGTAAGTGTGGTAAATGGCCAGCGCAACGTCCACATGTGTAATTAGTTTAAATTCATTGCTGTCTGCTTTTAGGCGCAGCACAACAGAGCACACCACAGCATGTGTAATTGAATTTGCCTATTTAATTTCATTTTGGAACAAAGTTGATTGCAGGCCATATGTAAGTGACAATTGAAAGGGGGAAGAGAGGTATGCAAACTAACTTCTGCGAGATTTTTGTGCGTCGCATAGGAAACTTATTTCATTTAACTAAACACTATTTTTGCTACTAATGAAAAGGATACGGTAGAGTGGGATACCTTTTTGGGGCAAAAAAATTTCAGAAATTCGGGTAGTGCGCCAAAAAGTATGCAAAAAAATTATAATTTGCAAATGTCAAATAAAACTAAAGCGCCGTTGAAACAACTAATATTTTTTTTTGTACCTAAATTTCAGCTAGAAAATCGATGCTCAGTTTTCAAACGCCACAGGGTATGCAACAAAATTTTTTTACGTTAGAAATTAGCCAATTAGTTTGACTTAAAACACTTTGATCTTTGTTTTGGCCAAAGTATACAAAAAAGTAAGTAGGCAGCCAAAAAGTATGCTACAAAATTTGTTATTTCGATTGTATCAAAGGATTTTCGCGCGCCCAAAAAACGTGCCACCAGTATGTGATTAGTTATTTACATCTCCGTAATTAAATAATAACAGTTTTCTGAGGGAAATATTGTAAACAAGATATTCTCAGCACCTTGAAGTATGCAACGAAAGAATTTTCTGCTGGGATTGAGCACATTAAATTCAGTGGAGTAAAAAACCATTTTGATCTGATTTACATAACTAATACTAAAATTTTTAATGTCTTGTTGATTTAAAAATAAGTTTTTAATTTAACGCAGTAGCCAAAAAGTATGCTACGGAAATCAATAGTTTAGAAGTTTTAGTAACAAGATTTCGAAATTGCTTCACAATATCGGTAAAGATTTTCAACCGGTAAAAAAGAGTTACATGCTATCCTTAACGCCACAAACTATGCAGCAATTTTCAAGCTAAAGAATTTGGGCAAATAAACAAGTTTGCAAAAAAAGGTCTTCCTTTACCTGATCAAAGTGACACGGACTGTAATTAAATAATAATTTTAGGGTGAAGCAAATGAAAGATTTACATGATATGCCGAATTGTACGCCATGAAAGTGATTTTGGTGCGGACTTCAAATAGTTTTAGCCCAAACCCAATCTCTTTTTATCTGAAGTTTTCCTAATAATATTTAAAATATGTATTCTATAACAGCGTCCGTCTGCCTAAAATTTGTACAACATACACAATCATTTTACTCAATAATTGCCTAAAAGTAGGCTACGTTTAAAAAATATATATATCCAACCATAGTTTTCTGGTTACTTGCGTAGCATTTACTTCACCAATTATGAAAAATAGCACGTCAGAAAACAAATCCGCAATATTGTCGAGCCCCAACTTATGCAACAAATGTTTAATACACCAACACCAATACCAAAATATAAATGCGCAACAAACATAATTGCCTTCAATTATAAAATCTCACACGCTCCTTCGGCAAAACGAGCAAAAAAATCACTGCATTTATATGCTCACTGAGCTCTTTTAATTACATTTTTATGTCTACGCGTTCGCTAGAAAGTATGCAATAAAATAAATTTGCTACACCAGCAATTACCACGAGCATTTACTGTATAATTACGCCTTCTTGCCCAGTCAGCTTAAAAGTGTGCAACATATTTTCTTTATTAGCCACAACAATTTGCGTATAAAACAGAAGACACAGCACTTAAGAAAAAAAACAAAGAATTTCACGCTTAACGTGAAACTTACAGAGAAATCAGAAGTTAACGCGAAAATGGCGCGGCAAAACGTCCCGGCTCAACGCCTAGTAACCATTACCTCGCAGTAAGCGCTTCAAAAGTTCCACCCGAACTGCCATTTTATATCCTATTTACTGCTGTCATTCATGCTCGCCACGCCAGCGCGTCTGCTTGGCCAGCCAACATAATTGTTCCAGCAACTATTTTCTCTTATTTCTTGTCTATTATTATTTTTTTGTTTATTTATCTGCTGCATACTTGTAAGCGCCCAGCACTTCTGGCACATTAAATTTTTTGCCGACCACGCGCTTTTTCACACCCACCCATCCACCTACTCACCGGCAGCATGCATAGCTGAATATTTATTTTTATTTGCTTACGTTTTATGCGTTGCTTATCTCGGACTCAAAGTGTCTGCCTACAAAAGCGAAAGCTTCATTTTTCGTCTGAAGTTCAAGTTGGAAGTGTGAAATGGGAATACGCATACAAATGCGGAAGTGAACACCTAGCGAAGTGAGCCCCGCTCTGCCCGCCCATTAGTCAGCTACTCACTGTAGTGTTGGTACTTATTTCTGTACGCCTGGCTTCAGCGGCGTATACACACGTATTTACATGCTCGAGACCTCCTCCAGCTCCACCTAGCGCACGCAAAAAAAGTCCCTTAAAAAGTTTTTAATTAAAAAGTTTTCCACATTGTATGTACGACTCGCGCGCGCTCTTACTTTATTATAACCGATTCGTGGGGCGTATCCGCTGCATTCGGCGTGGGGCTCTGGCACAGTGGAGCATTTTATATATTTTGTTGGCTACATATGTATAGTGTTTTTGGCACTACGCGCCTTGTTTTAGCACATTTTAATCCAAAAAATGTATTGAAACCTATTTAATATATTATTTATTTGTATCTTAGATTTGTTTTATTTACTTTGTTAAAATCCGAAATAAGGGACTCTAATAATTTAATTTTTGAATTTTTTTACTCCTAAAAATTCTCTGCGAAAAAGGCAAACCTGGAAATATTGAAAGTCTTCCTTTATTTACAAATCAAATACTTCAATATTTTTCATATGCTAATTTCGAAAATTTCTACCCTAAATTAGTTAAAATAAAAAAATATTTATTTTCCCATAGAAAAGTAGTATTTAAACTTTTATGTTTTTGAATTTGAAGAACAAGTAACTTTTTGAGCTTTTCAATACAGTATTTGCACGCATTTAACGTGAGCAAAAAAATATTTTTTTCGATATACATACAAATTTTATTTTATTGCAAATATAATTTCTCAAACGCATTTTTTTAAAACACTTAAAAAATGTTTTTTATTAAAAAGATATTACCACGTTTTCATCTATAAAATTTCACTGTGCGCCGAAGAGTGCACAAAATCGTGCTCGTGCAAATGTTGGCGAAAAACGCAATAATTGCTCTTCGCTTACAAAATTATATGTAAGTAAGTATTTTTATGAAAAAAAAAGTTAACCCGAAATTAATTTTTTTTTTAACGAATGCGTTCAATATTCTGACTGTTCTGTTGTTTAAAACTGCCCTCATTTTCCTGCGTATTATCACATTTTTACCAATGTCGCCCCACTGTGCTAACAACAAACACAAAAATGCTGCGACTGCAAACGTTGCGAAAAAATCTACATTTTCCCTGCTTTCATTGAAGTTTTTTCTGCTGCTTTTCGAAAAATTTCTACTTTTGTTTGGCTTTGTTCTACTCTTGTTGTTGCTGGTGTGGTTTTTGTTGTGCCTGCGCGGTCTGCAAAAAAACAACAACAACAACTTGCCAACAAAATACGCCCGCATAACGGGAAATTACGTTGGAAAACAATTCGAATTAAGCGAATTACTTTTGATTTCAGTTGCGGCGTCGGTGGTGGCGCAAAGTGTTGCATGCCACATAACGATTAACAAAAAAGTATTAAAGCAAAAACAATAATAACTGAGGCAGCAAATTGTAAATAGCAAAGCCGCAGCAGAAAACAGTTGGCGAGATTTTAGAGCAAAACAAAATTTTTTCGACGCCACACATGCCTTGTTGTTGCTTAATTTGGATATTTTCGGGATTGCTACAATTTTTCAGTTGTATTTGAATTTTTTGCTCTTAATTTTTCCTAATTTTTTTATTAAATTTTATTTTTTTAGACTTTCTTTTAACCAAAAATCGGTTGCTTTTTCATCAGTTTGCCTGCGCGCACCCCACCAACCGCTCTCTCACTGTCAATCACTCATTACCACTCACTCTCAGTAAACCACTTTTGAAGGCGGTCAAATGTGAGTGAAGCGTAAGCCGCAGGAATGAGCCAACAAATGGTGTTCGTGGAGCACAAAGAGAAAAAGAAATGTCAGAAAATGCGAAAAAAAATACTCCAGAAACAAAATAATAAAAGTTCTGCAATTTCGTTTGCTGCCTGTCGCTACTGCCAGTTTTGCCTGTGCGCTGCACTGTCTGCTCGCATACTTTTCCTCATTGTTTTTTTTCTGTAAGTTTTGTTTCCCATTAAGCACTGCGTCTGCTCCACGTTTCATTGCGTCACTTTGCTGCAGGCTGCTGTGAGACTTTCTGCTTCTCAGCTATGCCGCCTTCACACTTCAGGCAGTGGATGTAACGTGCCTCAAGGTGTAAAATTGAATAATTGAAATGAAAAAAAAATTTTCCCAACTTCCTGCTGCTGTTCTACACAGCTTACTTCTTCATTTCTTTATTTGGCACCTCCCTTCGAGCGTTTATGTTTGCGTGAGTCGGTTTTTTGCGCCGCGCAGTTATTTGCAGTTGTTGCGGCCAAACTGGCTGCCGTGAGTACCAAACTTACTTAATTGCGGTTAATTTTGATGGATTTGTACGTAATTCATTGGTAATTAAATTTCTGTACCATTTTGTGTTGCCTTATTCTGCTCACTTTTTTAATTGCTGGAAGATTGAAAGAAGGGAGAAGTTGGCTGTAATAAGAATTTTTAAGTGGTTGGGGATTTCCAATGTCGTTTGCGTTTCTACCGAAAAATGTTACCTTATCATTGCCCTCTCAGCACAAACACTAAGAACCGGGCAATGAAAAGGCAACATTTTTTTTAGAAAGGGAAACGAATAATTCTCTAACGAACTTTCTTAAAGATTTTTTTTTTTAATATTCAATGTCAGAGTAATCTGTTCGGCTATAATTCCTTAAATCAAAGTCAGAGTTCAGTAAGGTCGGTTTGGTTTGTTTTTGTTTTGGTTTATTTTTCGGCCATAGAATTCCAAAATAACCTCTTAATTGGACCTCAGACATCACAAACTTTCAACAAAATATGTATTTTCCTTATAAATGTGAGGTGCATAGCTTCTAATTGCATAGCCAATTAAAATTTACTGTCCTTCTTTCGCATAATTTGCATTTAAAATTGCTTGTTAACATTAAAAACTGCTCAAAAGTGCTCAAAATGGCTCAAAATGGCTCAAAGTAGCTTTTAATATTTTTTAACTGTTTCTATATGTGTCCCGTACGCTACTGAAGTTAGTAAAATAAGTTTCACTTGAGGTAAATTGATTTCAGTATGCAACTGCAGATACATTTTTGTTTTATTACAATACTAAACGCGCTCAAAATTGCTCAAAGGGGCGCAAAGTGGCTCAAAATATCAAATGAACTCCTTCGAAACAATATATCATTTTCATAAAATAACAAAAGCTTAGTATTTAATTTAGTAGCAAAATTTAATTTAGGACCCAATCATTGGCTCATTCTGGCTCAATTTTTGATTACCTACTATTCAGGACCTTATAACTGTATCAGCCATTCCCACTAATATGAAAGGACCGCAAGCGTCGACTTTTCCTTCCTGTTTATAGCATATAAACATAGCTCAAAATAATGCAAAGTGACTTAAAATTGTTTTTCAATACCATTGAGCTCATTCAAATCCACCAACAGGCTGCTCAAAAAATATACTAGAATTTTAGATTTTCTTTTTACAAAATTTAAAGGAACGGTTCAAAGCTTGTTATTGTTGTTGTTGTTGTTATAACATCATAAAAATTTCTCAAACAGTTTTGAGAAATGTTGCTGAGGTGACATCCTTTGGCGCGCTATAAATCTTGGTCGTTGCGGTTACATAGACCCGGCTCATTAGGCCCTGTTTAGAGTTGAGTATAGGTGCTAACTATTGCAATTTGGATATATACAAGTATTTTTAATGCTAAAAATATTTTTTACTTAAACAGAAATATTGTTTTTGTGTATCAATGTACAATTTACATTCGCTCAAAATGGCTCAAAATAGCTTCAAGTGGCTCAAAATGCTAGTATTCAAGATTAATATAAAAAAAGAAAGCTCTAGTGAATTACAAGCTCTTCATTTTTCAAAACAAAAAAATATATGCTGGGTCCGGGCTACCTAGTTTGAGAATAAAGCAGGTATTTCGCGCTTTTGAAACCTTCGTAATTTTCAATGGGTGTGAGTACATATTTCTGGGTTTTTATAATGTCAGCCGTGAGTGCGTTTTTCCAGTTCATGCATACATTTACATTTTTCTGTAAAAAAACAAAAAACATTTTTGCGCCCGTGCTCCGTAGTTTGATCTCAAAGTAGAATTTTTTGCTTTTGAAACCTTCATAATTTTTAGAGCAGTTTCAGTACATAATTCTAACTAGGTGTATATAATGTCGGCCTCAAATTCATTTTTTACTGTTTATGCAAATATTAACAAATGTCATTGGCTCAAAGTGGCTCAACATAGCTTCAAGTGGCTAAAACTACTAGTATTCAAGCTCAATATGATAAACCAAAGCTCTAACAAACTTTTTCTTTACAAAAATTAATGATAATGTATTATATTCCTAAAAAAATATTTATGGGTCCGAGCTACACAGTTTGAGCTCAAAGAATAACTTTTTTGCTTTTAAATAAATTCATATTAATTTTTAAAGCAGTTTGAGTACATAATTCCAGGTGTCTAAACTGTCGGACGCAAATGCAATTTTTTACGCATACATTTGAATTTATCGTTGGCTCAAAAAATTTTTATTTTCATTAAATTAATCATTTTTTTAACAAGAGAATTATTACTTATAAAGGATTATAGTTATTTTTAGCATCTGAAAACAATGTTAGCTGCATTAAGCACTATTCCCAAGCCAGATAAATTTAAAACCTAAAATATGTTTTCCCTAAGTCCTCCTAACATTTAATGCACTCTCAGCACAAACGTTGCATATGTTTTAAACAAACAAAATAATCAAGCATATCTTTGTTTTGTATTTATAAAGTTAAATGCCAATACATAAACTGCTTAGACATGTAAATATTTAAAAACACATTTGTACATACATATGTATGTTCTCAATAGAGTGCATTGGCTACGCAATACATTATAGGTGTCCATTGAGAATATCTTAGCGCACATAAATATGCAACTAAGCAGCTAAAATTCATAGACATATGCAAACGATATACTATACTTACGAATATATGCTACACATATGTAGCTATACAGATTTATAACGGTGAATACACTCGCACAAGATACGCACAACAAGCATGTACTGGCGCATTAAACACAAATGATGTGTGCAACAACGCACACATGTTGGCTGCAAACAAGCTGCTGAGTTATGCTCGTGTATACCTGTGCTGTGCAACTAAAAGCATGCAACAAGATATGTAGCACAGAAGCTTGCACGACTGCTTTCCACCTCCTTCCTCACCACCGCTGCAATGCGTTCAATGGCCGTAATATAAGCCATTTATAGCAGATTAATGTGCGCAACGGCATCTGTTTATGGCCTCAGAAGCCAGCAGTAGCAGCAGCAGTAGGAGCAGCAGCAGCAGCAAAACGGCAGCAAGTACAAATTACATACATACATACATACAAAGCCAATAACAAACGACACCCACCGCCAGTAGTGGGTGGGTAGCAGCTAGCGCGCCTTCAGATATATCTCGATTGCTTGAAAGCTTACACAATATGCAGTCGTATAATGCAACAGACTGGAGTTCAGTGGCATGTGGATGAAGTTGCAGAAGTTTCATTTCATGTGTGCGTGTGTGTGTGTGTGCGGCTATTCTAGAGCAGCATATATGTATACAGGTGTTTTTGCTGTTTACTTTGCCTTAGCATATGCGTGCGGTTTTAGGTGCCTTCATGTTTATTTAGAAAATAAATGGTCTATAAAAACAAGTTGTTGCTGCTACTACCTATCAGTAATGGCTGACTATCGGCACTATGCTATTGTTTGTGTTGCTGTTATTAGCGTAGTTGTTGTTTGTTATTAGTAGTCAGTTACCTGAGATTCCATAGACACTTTGGGAAATAGATACACACTCGCTTCTTTACTTTCCTTTTGCGTTTTAGTTACTTGAAAGCATTCAGTATCTGCATCTTTGCTCAGCTGAAACTTGTGCACTTCTACCCCCCTGCGCTCTATCTTTTCTTCTTGCTTACCAGCCATGCTGTCTGCATCTGACGCAATATTACCTTATTGATGTCGTCTTTATTATCCTTATTGACAATGTCATTGTTGCTGTTACGACTACTTTAGGTTTTCCATCTCCTTATTCCGCATCTTATACCCAATCGAAGTAGGTTCTGCTTGAATGGCCAGTCAAAATGATACTAATGGATTTTAGTAGTAACAGAATGGCAACACTCTACTACATCTCGGTATACCTTTAGAGCTGGTTTACCACTTAAAATATTTGCTTAGCTGAGATATTAGCTAATACAAGAGGTATCAAAATAATGTGCAGACTTTAACATTGTTTTGCTGTAAAGTACATACATACCTTTCGAAAGATATTATTTTATTTTGCTTGAATGGTTTGGTTAATTGCTAATGACAGCTATGAAGTGTACTTGAAAGTCTGGGTTATTTCAGCTCATTTGGCATTTGCCTTATTTTACCATAATCGAGTATTTAATGAAAATCTATTAAATTCGCAAACGTATAAACTGCTATTTACATTACTCTATTCATTAACTATTGGTGTTCATAAATTTATAGAAATGTAATAAAGTTTAAGACATATTGAGCAACTTTGAGCTGTGGGCCTAGAAAATTAAAGTTAAAAACCACAGAACTAGAACGGCCTCGAGCTCAATCAAAATTGTTGAATATAATTGCTAAAAGGCCATAAAATAATAAAAACAACACAGAACTATAAATGATTTCAGCACAAAGATATTATTCTCCTCACATGAAATAAAGGAGTTATAAAGTGCAAATTACTGCATGAGATAGGTCGGTTTAATTCCAGTTTACAGTTTTTAAACAGATCAAAATAAGTATTCTCGTTGAGCGCTCAATAACTTCGTTATGAGACGTGAAAACTTGCTGAAAATAATACAGTAGCTTACCTGGTATATTAGTAAGAGAAATCATTAAGATTTGTGCCATCTGCCATGTAACGTTAGGCATTTTGAGCCGCTTTGCGCTACATATGTATATTATACTCACTAAAAAAAAGTTCGAGTTTTCCAATGGAATTCAGAAATGTATTATATTTTAAGACTTCGCTAAAACATTTCGGAAACATTTTTCAAAATGGGATACACCTTCTAAGCTTTAACTTTTCCGTCTTCTGAAGTAATTTGTTGGATTTTTTTTTTGGCTTCTTACATTTTTTCAATCGGGCCAGCTCATGTAAACCTGATTTTTTTCTGAAAATACGAGTGTCTTTTTCGGAAATTTTAAAAAAGATTTTACAATTCCGATGGAAAAACAAGTTTTTATGGAGAGTGATGCACCCTAATGTGCTGGGGAAGATTATACTTTGCTTATCTTGCATATATACTTAGACAAGTATGAAACTTAATGAAACGGTTTAACAATTGTTTATTTTTTTCGTGCTACCTTTTGATAGAAATCATTTTGAGCCGTATTGAGGCATTTTGAGTCACATTGGGCTGTATGAATAGGAGCTAAGCAATTGCTTTTTCTTAAAATTTCAAACCTTTTCCTAGATTTATTAAAATAAATTTAAAGCTGATTGTTACACTTTTTGGCTCAGAACTTTTGGTGAACATTTTGCGCGAATTCTACTCTTAAGTCATGTTACGTGGTATTGGGTCAAGTTTGGGGTAAAAGTAACATGGAAGTTTGGATTCAATTTTTGTTCTAGGTTATTTTGCTAATGAGCTTATCGTACTTCCTATTTTCTTTAGCTAATTTCTCTTTTATCATATTTTGAGCCGTATTGCGCTATATTGGAACACATGCATGGACAGCGGTATTACTTAAAATTAGTGTAAAGTTTCTTTTTAAAGTTACCTTGTTAGTTTTTATTACCGAGTTAGGCAAATATTTTGACCTCATTTTGCTTTTAGTCCATGTTGAGCCATATTGAGCCACTTGTGCAAGAACAGCGTTCACAGGCTTCAGCATTTTGTGTTTGCTGATAAATGAGTTGATGAAATATTTACACTATTTCGTATATATTTTTTTGTTGAGTTTGCTCTTAACCCATGTTGAGCCATATTGACTCATAGTGCGTTATATTCAGTTGTATTAGCCTATTTTTGTATTTAAGATATTCTCTTTCGTTAAGCAAATTCCTGTTATTGGTATTCTACTAATGGTGCTACCCAATTATTAGCGCTCATTTTAACCAATATTGAGCCACATTGAGTCATATTGATATATTGTCAATTTGTTATGTTTTTATGACTTTCCGCATACAAAACGCTGACAAATTATGCTAGTCATATAATGCAAGCTGTATGGATGAACTTTTTTTTTAAGATTGTTAATGCAAAAAATTTGATATGGATAAAAAGATGAAATCACCTTTTTACTTTATCCTTTTGATAAAATTTGTTTCCGCTGGCATTTTTTCGCTTGCTTTCACAACTTTTATAGCCATAAGCTTACAAGCTGTGCAATTTGTTGTGCTACTATTACAACAAATTTACAATGTAATGTCATGGCAACAAGACAATGGCCACAATATAGCCAAAATACAATCGCATACATATGCACACATTCAAGGTGGGTGAGTGATTGTAAATGATAAAAATAGCAAGGATTAAATGTACGGGTTGACGTGAGCGCAAACTTATGTCACACCGTAGCTAGGGCGCACCTAAATAGCAAGCTGATTTTTAAGCGTGCACTCCTTTTTTCATTGTATTGTATTACATTTATTTTTTTTACACTTTTTCTTTTAATAATTTGTTTTGCGCTTGAATTATAACCTTTTAAAAATTGTTGCCACTTTTATCTGTACACGCACATAACCTAGTAATACTTATGTAGATTTGTATATTTGCTACTGGACGCATACTTTCAGGCGCGCTAACGTATCGCACGGAGTCATAAAGGGTTGTCTGGCTCTTCGACGTGACAAAACATGACCATTTGACCGCCAACGGCACTACAAGTCTACCTACATGTGTTCACATTTGAACTCTGCTGCGGCTAGGCTTGTGTGCTTTCGCTATGCGAGAGTGTGAGTTTGTTTGTGCACCAGCATAAATTACGTGTAGTGCATACTTTCAGGCGCGCACATACACAGCATGGTGTCTATTAAAATGATTGTATCCGCTCGATTATTCACTGCGGCCAGCAACCGACAATGGGGTTACGAGAATGAGCGCCAAACCAGCTAACCATACGTGCGTATGTATATATGTGCGCACAATAACTGCCTGCAGTCGTTGGTTAAAAATAACTATGGCGCAACAAAAACAACATTCACAACAACGCCAACAAGTGAAAATGAAAAGTATGTAAACCTTTTTGGCTTTATTTATTATGCATGCGAGTCGCTCATCTCCGCCCGTGAGAGGCGAGCAAGCGTGCAAAGCAATGCTGTTGAGTCGCCATAATTTACACAAATACATGGAAGCAAGCACACATGCATATGTAGACAGCATATTTGTATATGTATAAAACAAAAAATATATAAAAACACACATGTGTCCAACCCAAAAATGCCTGTTAATGATGAAGAGTGATGGTCATTCGTCGTCGCTACGTAATTTCGTTGTTGTCCTTAATAATCACAGAATGGTTCGTTTCGTAGCCAGGTGATGATGACTCATTTAATGGTAGATGTGCTCAGGTGTATGCATGTGGGTGTGTGCCAACTGAGATGTGGTGAGTGTGTTAACGAAAATAAATAAACATGCCGGCTTTATTTATGCCAATAATAAATGGTGTTGCATACTCTTATGCTCACTTACAAACATACTTACTTGCATAAATACCGACATACTCGTACAAATACAAATCTGGTTACGATGTCAAGTTAAATATCATGAAAGAGCAGGTGTCCTGTCAACCGATCTCTTATTTGTGGGGAGGTTCATTTTTGGTTGTATGTGTATTTTGTTGATGTAGAAACTGTGACACTTTGACAGTTAATTAGTGCAACTTAATTGGTGTCGAATGGCAAACCCTTATAAACATATATGTATGTATGTATGTATGTATGTATGTATATACTTGTATACTCACTCGTCCCGATAACTGCATTCTAAAAATTTCCACAATGTTAAGCTTTTGAAATTCGAACCCAAAAAATCAATGAAGCGAAAATTGTAGATGTTAGAAAGTATCTTGTTAAAAATCGAATTATTTTAAGCTTGACAATGTGGTTTACTGTAGTGACAGTTTTGAAGTTGAGCATAGCTTGACTGCAGGATAATTGAGCCACTTTGAGCGCAGAGTGTTGTACACCAGGTGGGAATATGAAACAGAAAAGGTAGCAAATTAAGTTAAGCATAAAATTGGCTTCAATAATTTGAAATATTGGTCAAATCGAGAGCTTGCGAGAAGTAGGATAGATAGTTCCCAGTGTGTCTCCATATTGTGATATTATTGAGCCACTTTTGAGCACAACCAGAGTCATATCAGTGATCAGGCGAAAATGCCATTATTTTTCTTTACATTCGGTGTTGAGCAGGAACGTTTTCCAACAATTGTCTTCAAAAATTTTATCCTCTTCCAATATTCAATACACTTTGCGCTGATTTGAGCCACTGACTCACTATGGTGGACCACTTCAACATTGTATTATATTGGGAAAACCCTTTTCTTAATTATACATTTTTGTGTTTCACTCCTCTTTTCACTTCATTTTGAGCCAATATGCGCTTTAGATGTAGAATGTTTTCTACGTCACTCTCTAAAAATTTTGGTGACACTTTTTTCAAAGAGTTACTGAAGACTTTTTAGCACCAATTTTTTCTTTAACCACCTTTGGCGCCTGTTAAGCCAACTTTTCAAAGCATATCCTGAGTTGTCAACCATATTGAGCCACTTTGAGCCCAGAGCTACATTGTCGAATTTCATCAATAATTTATTCAGGGGTCAATGCAAGTTGTGTTTTCAGTACGAAAAGAGCTGTTTTACGCTAGGACCTATAAATTCTTGCAGTTATGGATGCCGGCATTTAAAATTTCACAATTCGTTCGGATCAGTTGACATTTACCTAGAATGGAGCCATTTTGAGCGAAGGTGCTAAAAGGTTGAAAATGCTCCTTTTCATTTTTGTTACTATTTTGATAAGAGCTTGCAGAGAGAATCATAAAAAAAAAATTAAAACAAATTTTGGAACAGTAAATTTCTCCCGAGTTATATATCCTTGGAACTTAAAAACCCTAGTAGACGTAGCGTGGCATGCCAGCAGCAACTAGCTTTAGAATAGTTCATATTACCTTATATTAAACTCATATTGAGCCACTTTGATTAATTTCATTTAAACAACTGTTCATTTGCCAGAAGAATTTATTTAGGGGTCCAAGCAAGTGGTGTTTTAAGTCTTAGTTAGTTTACTCACGCACTTCAAGCTTCTTGCAGACATAGACTGAAATGTCTTCACTAGAAATTTCGGATTTAGTATTGAGCGATTTTGAGCCAATTTGGTAAAAAGTTGATAATACGTTTTTTGTTTCTGTTGCTAACTTCTTGCAGACGTAGTCTGATATTGACCCATTTTGAGCCAAGTATTTTTAAGTCAAGTAGTTTTTCTTGCAGTTTTTCTCACAAGGATTTTATAAAGCCAAGTTTCAAGTTTTTCTTAAATCTCAAATCTGTAATACAAGCAATACATTTTACACTTTGAGCCACTAGAAGCAAAAATATCATAACAGCAATCCATTCTTATTAATTGCTATCTAAGTAGGTAATTAAAAAAGTTACACCAGCAAAATTATGCTCTCGAAAAAAATACATGCAGCGCATGCTGAGTGTGATTTATACTGTTTATTGCAATACTGCAGCTGCTGTTGCTGTTGCTGCTGTCACTGTTTCTGTTCCACGCTCTTTTTCTCTCTTTCAATCAAGCTATCTTTCTGTCTGACATTTTTGTTGCTGCTGTTTGCGTGCAATAAATTAACAATTAAATTTAAAGACGCGCGAAAATTATTGCGGTCGCATAATTGGCGTCGAGTGGCGATGAGCGGTGATGTGGTTGTCGTATTTTTATTTTTTTTAAGTGCATTACTTTCCATAAAAAAAAATATCGGTACTGTTATTCTGTCGGGATTGTATAATTTTTTATATTTCAAGACTTGCGACTGCTGAACCGATTTTAAAATATCTCAAGTTCTTTATATATGAAATTAGTTTTTAAAAATATTTTTTTTAAAAGTCACCCCAGTTTTTAGAAGACCTTAAGCATAAAAGTTTAAATTTTTATTTTTTTTTAACTTTATCAACGGAATTAAAAATATTGAGTTTTCAGTGAAACATGATGTAAGTCTTAGAATGTAATAAACTTTATAATTCCGGAGGAAAATCCAGAAACTTCTTTTTTGGTGAGGCACCCTAATATAACGTATGTAAATTTATAAATTTTGCAGGTGTGGAAGGGTAGTTTTTACTTTGAAAAAAAGATATAATTATAATAATTATTGAAATTTATAGTTAATGATATGTGAAATATACCAAAACAAAAATAAGTGTTTGTTGGACGGTTTTGTTTTTGAGAAAATTTTTTTTTAAATTGTTTGAATTTTTTTCCAAAATCTCGAAATTTATTTTTTTTCAAACTTCTCTAAAAACTTTTAAGCTTCACCTTTTTATTTATTGCGTGCTTGCCTTTTTCACAAAATTTTCCACCCACTTTTTTCACACACAAAATCTGATGTCACTTTAATTGCCTTAGCCACAGGCACACATTTCATTTTATGCCATCATCATTTAAGAGTATCACTGCTGTTGCTTGTTTACGTTTTGTCTTTTTTGTTTTCGTTTTTTTGTTGTTGTTTTTGTTTGTAATTTGTATCATTGTCGCTATGCTACAACACCTTCATCACTTGTATGGCATAAGGTTGAAATAATTTATTTAAAATTAACATTTACTGCAACACAAAAACAACATTAAAAATGCTGTGTAGCAAATAATGAGCGGTTACAGTTGAAAGTAGCATACACATACATATGTACATACGTATGCTTGTATATGTGCATGCGTGTTTAAAAATTATTACGTTTTAAATTCGTGTACGTTCACACCGAAATTGCAACAATAATTATGTCGTAATATATTCGCACAATTTCAGATAAAATATCAACGATTAATTTGAAATTTATTGCCTGTACTTAATAATTTATTAGCTCACGCCTCGTATACACAAAAACAATACAATGCAAATATACACACTTGTACTGTGAGCATACGGGGCGTATGAGTAATGTATAATTTTCGGTAGGCAGGGCGTATGAGTTACATATGTATGCTAGCCAGTGCCTTATATGCACAGCTGAGCCACAACAAATACGAACATTTCACTGCTTTCGTCTACGAATGCTCATGCAGTCCGTGGGTTTATCTGTTCTTGCGTCATAAAAGCATAACAGCCCCTTAGGTGTAGCGACAATGATGTCGAATAGCTACTTTCGACGCCCTCTACTCTATGGCAGCTCATTTCATATACGAATTTGGTTTGAAATTTTCTCTAATTCTTTAACGCATACATATGAATGTATCTGTGTTGAACTGCTTATGCTGCACTAAACATTGGATACACTTCTCACTTCTCAACCGCCTCTTCATAGCCGACCTCAATTATCTATCTGCGCTTTCATTTCGCCAACCATCATTTGCGGCAAACGTATTTTAGTTCTGACACTCGATTCTTGTTGCATTAATGCTATTTAATGTTGACTCTTCTCTCTTACACATACCTGCTGCTCCTACTGAATCTCTCACTTTCCACCCTTTTGTATTACAGCTTTATATTTCGCCTTTTATCTGCGTAGTAAATAACAATAAATTAAACGTACAAGTCAATTTACGCGCGTTTAAGCAAACATTCAACATTCGTACACACCGCACATAAACTCTTACTGCTTTCTCTCTCTCTCTCACGCTTTCATTCAACCACTTCAATATTTGCAACATTAACACCACATTCTCGCTTGTCTCTTTGTCTTATTTTATGCATTTAATTGCATTTTAAGCGCACTTTTGCCACAACGCCAACCATTGTCTCTACGCCACCCTCCGCATCAGTCCCCAACTCGCGCCTTTCGAGTGCTTTAAATTTTATACAACACTCCATGAAAACTATTTATGTATATATTCGTATTTTAATGCGTCGTTGCAATTTTGGTTAAGTGATAATGGTCGGTAGTGGCTCAATATGTTAGCTAACGGTAATGTGTTGTGGGAATTTATGCAGCTGTATAGAAACCACAATAAATATTTACAGCTTAGTTTGTGTGCACAAATAATATAGCCAGCAGTGGCAGACAATATTTACTAGGTATTTTTTTTATTTCTTTAATTAGATTTTGAAATGGTTTTGCGCGCTAAAATCAGTAAAATATGTAAAACCAGCTTAAAGTGACTCAATGGAGCTCAATGTGGCTCAAAATCTATTTGTGATTTTTTCAACCAAATGAAAATGATGCAGCTAACGAGTAATTGCGTTTTTGAATACTTAAGTAGGGTTTGCTGTACACAATATGCTACTAGGTAATTTTTTTAGCACGTGAAATCATATGCGCTGAGTTTAGTGTTTCACAATAGAGCTCATTGTATACTTATTAATTTTTTCTAACTTTTGATTCGCCCTAATGCTACAGTAAATAACTCTCTGAGCACAGAGAAACTCTTTTTTTTTGGTGTCTGAATACTATTTGTTCGAGTGACTACACCTATTTGGTTCAAAATGCACTTGGCAACCCTTAAACACTGCGCGACTAATCTAGTCATTTGTTTTCAAAATTTATTTTACACCAGATACTATATAAATGTAGATCTTTTATTAAAAACAAACAGATGTGTCTCAAAGTGGCTCAAAAGGTATTCTAAAATGTGATAAGGGCTTGTGATTTGCAAAACCTTCAAACTTACAATTCAAAATTAAGGTCAAATCAACTTTTTCAATTAAAAAATTAATATCTAGACATAAAACCCACTAGCTTAAACCCCTTTAAATGTCTCAAATAAGGATATCGGAACCCTCAGTATAATGCAGTAATAGCAAATCTAGTAAAAGACGAGTCTTTTTCCACTCTATTCTATGATAAAAATATTATTCAGGAGTTTCAAAATAAGTGTAAAATCACGACTATCGCTATGGCTCAAAGTGACTGAAAGCTCATTAAAAACCTGTAAAGCCTTTACACCTTGTACAGCTCATATAAGGAGTAAAAATAACATAATTGACACTTTAAAACATTTTGAAGCTCATGTGTGAAAATACTTATTAGCGGGAACAATTCGGCGCTTTTTTATTTGTGAAATTTTTCTAAACTTAGCTAGCTATGTGGAGTTTATAATAAAAAAATGCTTTTTTGGCTTTCTAGTAGCTCAAAATGGATTTAAAAGCTTTCAGCCACCTTAAAAAGCTTACGCTTGCTAATATTAAAGCATAAGAGTAAGCATAGTATTAAGGCTCCTAATAAAACTGCAAAATTTTTAAAATTTTTATAAAAAAGATGGTGCTCAAAGCGGCCCAAAATTATTTTATGGGCTTTCTACAACCGTTCAACTCTTAAATTTAGCTAAAAGCCCTTATAAATTGTCTTGGTAGTCAACCTTTCAGTATACTGGTAGTCTATATTTTTTTATTTTTTAGTGTACCTATGAAGCACCGGCTCAAAATTGCGCAAAATACATTTTAAGTACTCTAAACGCTTAAGTAATAGTGAAGCTCATTAATCGACATTCTGATGAAGAAGAATAAAAATAAAAAGTTTGTTAAAACCGTAATTTTTATCAAACAAATTTTTTTCATGTGAGTCACGCGCTCATAAGTTGGCTCAGAGCTGCTCAAAATACCTCAAACTGCGCTTAAAGCGCAAAAAAATGCCCTTAAGACAAAAATATAATATCAAAACAGCAGCCTCCAAGCTCAATTAAAAAAAAATGTCTGCTAACCAGTCTCTAAATCAATGTTCCGCATCGGTTCAATATGGCTCAACGTGACTCATTATATTCATACATAAGAGCCGAATACATTATGCAAAATTTGAGCTATCACTTTCTGGCATTTAGTGCATAAATTTCTTAACAACATTCTTCACTTCATTGCCAAGAATATCGCATTTCAAACGTCAAACCACGCAAGCTCTTCGACTAATTACTAAACTGTCAATCAGCCAGCATATGTACATACTAAGCAATGAATAAATATTTCATAACGCATAAGAACGAATACTTAAGTACTAACTACATATTTCTAAATACTTGTGCAACGTTATTTGCTTCAAGTTATAACAAATTATATGACTTTTGAAAGCTAATGCAATTTAATAACGCACAACAGCTGTCGTTTTCGTTTGTGAAGGCAACTAGTCTTATAAGATGCTATAAAATGCATATCTGTATATTTAAGCATATACAAATGCACGTACCTTCCACAAATGTCTCAACGCCAGCAACGCAACGAGTGCCATTTGTCCGAGCCAACATATCCATTTCAAATGCATATGCTTAGAATTTCCCAAATATCCATTTTAGCCAACAGCTACCTACGATGTACATATATACATACGTACATACATACATACAATGCACGTTCATACAATGCCTCTCATACGGCTTGCTCGCACGCAAATTAACATAAGCCAATGCAATTTAACCAGTAAAACAATTTTGCACTTAAAATATGTAGCATACATACAGGCTGTTGCTTAGTTTATGCTGCCAGCTTCTCACTCTGCACTGCACAACATTAAATGCATAACCAACACAAATAAGAGTTTCAGAATTTTGCCAAAAATATTTTAGTAGACACACACATGTATTTTACACTTACACGTAAAATAATTAGTTGCCTTTGTATATATATCTGTATGTATGTATTCAGCTACGGCTGCATGCTAAAATTTGAATATTTGTTGGATACTGAATGCAATTGTTCGAGTGTCAATAAGTCACCAATGAGTTGTGGTCAAGCAGCCGGTTCAACCAGGCACAAGCACACAACAATGTAAGCCATATATGAGCGCATAACGAGAGTACGTACATAGTAAGCTGGTTGATAGCTTTTGTTTGTATGTAAATATGTATATGTACATACGATGTGTATGCGTGTGCTAGGTAAATGGAGCGTAGGTCAGTCGGCTTTGTTCGTCGTTGGCAGTGGTGTCGGATTAAATCACTTAATTAATAACCAGTTACGTTTGCTCAATAATCGTAGATTTGCTGCGGTTGCGGTAAAATCGATAAACTGTAAAAGAGGCTTATGCTTTTTGGCATCGTTAATAAGTGATGCGTTGCAAATGCAAAATATGGACCCTTTAGATGAAAAAAATTAAATTTTGCATGAAATTTAAATAGGCTCCACACATTTTGTTCAAGATCCACAAAGCAAAACAAGTTTTTTGTACTGTAAGATACTATTCGCTGTGTTGTGCAATTACAAATAGTAAATAACAGTTACGTTCCACATACGATCCACACCATTTATGTGCTTAAAACCGTAGCTTATGCATGCTAAAGTAAACACAATAGTTTTTTTGCATGTCCAACGGTTAAAAAGTGCATTGCTTGCAGTATTATTTTTATATCACCAGAAAAAATGTCAGAAAAACTTTATCTTTGCTTTTTTTGTAGCCGTTTTTTAATGAAAAAAACAGTTGTTGTATGTATGTATGTCTGTGCACAAAACAGAAACATGTGCATATATAAACATATTTATGCGTCAAATAAAAGCACAATTTCATATACATATATGTATCTAAGTACTTACATAAGTATAAAAAAAAATTTATCGACGTAACAATTAAAGTTGCAATTAAAAACACTTCCATTTGATGAAAGCACTAAAATAAATTTTACCTACACTAAAAAAGTGTGAACAAGCCAATGCAGAAAAAATGTACATTAAAGAAAAAAAGGAATATGCCTAAAGGCTACTAACTTTGTCGACATTTATGTATTATTTCGAAATGGCAACACATTTATCTGCACAAACCGTACTATGGTAGAATTCAGTACTACACACATTTAATGTTTTACCAAGAACTTTCAGAAAATATTTGTGAATTAAAAAAAATGAAAAAAATTCTACTCTTAAACACCTTTATACTAAATCATTCGAAGGCATGCATTTACATACATATGTATTTATGTACCTCAGTTTGGGTTTAGTTAAACAAATAACCACATTCCACACCATTTGTATGTTTAGAATGTATTGCAGCTGTTAAAAATATGTAAAATAAACTATAGTTTTTCGTTTACTTCATGTTCCACATACGTTCCACATACCTCACGCAGATTCTGCGCATCGAAAATAACCCTAAATGATCATGTAAGTTAAAACTCAGTATTCTTCCGCCAAATTTTAAGCTTAGTCAATAAAATCCAAATTTTCCACATACGTTCCACATATAAAATATGCTCAATTTGATGTTCTAACAATTATTAAATGACTTTTTTTTAGGTAAAAGTTTATATTCAAAACAAGAGAACAAAATAAATAAACCCTTGAGAACTCTTCTATTACACATACTACATTCCCTTACTACATGTTTTGTATCCCCTTGCTCTTTGTCGCCGCCAGCAACAGCAAAGAAATATATTTGTTTGCGAAAAATACTGGCCACACAAAGTTGATTGCATGAAATTTTCAACTTACATTTACATATTTATTTTATTACTTGCAGCAGCCAGTAATGCATTCACAGATGCACACACACACACAATAGCAATCGTAAATAAAATCGTACGTACTGTGGTCACAGTGGTTAGTGGCATGCAACATCAAAGCTCAATGTTGCAACAATGATAGCCAATGATGCGGACACGCACAAATACAAATACAAATACACAAATACCACTTATACACGCATAGCCGCAAAGTATATAAATATCAGCTGCAAGTATACTCGCACATACAGATGAAAGCCTATAAAATATACACTCACTTAGATTGCTGGCCAATCTGCAGTGAGACAATAAAAATCCAAGCCAAGTTAACCAGGACAACAACAAAGCACTGGAAGTCTAGCGGCAAGCATAAAATCAAACAAATTCTTCTATGTATGTGTGTGTGTGTGCGGGGCAGTGTATTTGTGTTTGCACACACATATTGGAGTGCAACATATTGGCGGTTTTACAGTTGTGCGGTGGGCCAGCTGCTGCATAGGCGCTCTGGTCGATTGGTTAACTTTACAGCTGCGTATGGAAATATATGTACGTATGGACATGTGTATGTATGCTACACAAAGCCATATGGCCCATGTTTGCATATAGTCAAGTCGTTGCTGTGCCGCAAAATGTTGCCTGCGCGTCAATTGAAATTAGCATACATTCCGTTGCATGCCATCAACTGTTGGTTGTTAAGGCAGTATGAGCAA
>NW_023458562.1:44449258-44456089 GCF_013731165.1 Rhagoletis pomonella | reverse complement strand
AAAAAAGCTGTAAATGTAACTTTTTCTGTAATTTTTTCGAGTTTCACATGTGTTCCATAGCGTATGTAGTAACTTTTCTACAACTATTCTTGCTAAATATCTTTGACTGGATTTATCTATAATTTCTTCTCGTTCAACATGTGTTCCACATTTGTTCCACACATATTTCACAAAAGTTATAAATCAGCTTGCGTTTGTTATAGTTTTTTTATGAAATAAAAACATATTTCTCTCGCAGTTCCCATACATTCCACATGCTTTCCACCGGTGGTAAGCTGTTATTTTAATATAATTTTCATTGCCGCTATAAAACCTTAAATCAGCGCAAAACTTCACACGTTCCACATATGTTCCACTTACGTTCCACAGCTAAATTTTTTCTATTATTTTTAAACAGAGCAAAAAAATCTCTTTTATGTAAAATCCCACTCATTCTTAATAACTTTCACTTGCTTTTCATACGAATTTTATAGCATTTAATTTGCATACATCGTACATTGCAGTTATTCTTGGCACAAAAATCTATTTTCCATCCCTATTCTTGGCACACATTTTTGTATTTCACTTGATGAGCTTAATTTTGTCAACAACTTCTCGAAACTGTCAACAGCATGTTTTTTCCTCAGTAACTCTTCCTTGCTTTAGCACGGCAATTCCATATTTTCGTTCTACTTATTTTTTGCTATTTGATTTTTAATTTTTTTTGCTAAACTTTTTCTTGCCACTGCACCAACTTGCATCACTTGTCATTTTCGACGCTTTGTGCACACTTTAGTGCAATTATTGCGCTCAAAGTCATGTCGCTGCACACTTGCATACTTCCAGCAAAAATATTTTTTCTGCCTATCCTTAATTTCGCTCCTCCCTGCCAAACTACTTGTAAGCACTATTTCTAACTTCAATAATAATTTCAATAAATCAACTTTATATTTTTAAATTAACAAACTTCTTGATAACATGGAAAATACGTAAATTCCCAAGTAGTATTTCAGCAAAAATTGTGAAGAGAAAGGTTGTGTTGGAATGCAAAAAAAAAATTGCTTAGGAGCAGGGAACTATGCAGCATTTCTGTGCAGTAAAAAAAATGTATGAAAAATTAGGAAACTTGCCAAAAACTTGCTACGCCTGCAGAGCTAAGTTGATGACCGCCCAGCCCCGATTGCCCTTTCCACACGTCTTCACTTTCTTCACAACTGCTGCGGCTATTTATAAGTAGTTGTTGAACATTTTTTTTTGTTGTAATTTTACATGTTTTCTGATAACTCCAAAAACATGACCATTAACCCAGCAAATGTGCGGCGTGAACTTTTAAGAATAGTTTTTTTTTTTGCATTATGCTTTCAACTGCTCTTTCGCTGATTGCCAGCATTTTTTTGCACTCCTTTTTTTTTGTTTTTTGCTTTGCATTCTTTTCAAACTTTACGCAAATTCTAGCGAGTTAATATTTTCTAATATGCCAAAATGCAATGCGCACACACGCACTCGCTCGCTCACACACTTTCACTCCCGCTCACTTTGTGTAGCATTAGTGCAAACGCAAGGATCATTTGTGCTGCAGTTGGTGGAGGTTGCTTGATAGTCTCGCAATTTTTTCTTCACATTTTCTTTGCAGTGCATTAAATGCTTTGGCAAATATTTGCATTAATGGTTGAAATTATCAACGAAAATATTGAAAGTTCAACTGCTGCCTGTACGCATGGTTGCATTGAAGTGAAATTTTTTCATTAAAAAAAATGTCAGCCAGCACACCGCAGCACATACAAATTTTTTTTTTTCTTTTTCTTTTCAAACTCTGCACTAGTTTTCTTTTTCTTTACATTTTTCTCTTCATTGCTGCCGTCAAACTTTTCGCATTTGCATAAGAAACGCCATGCCATCATAGCTGAGGACGTTGAGGTTTTAGCACCAACCCAGTCGATGGTCGTGGCCTCGTTCAATTGCGTTCAATGCATTCTGTAAAATTTTTCCGCTGTCATTTTGTGCTCCTGCGACTTTGAAAATTGCTGATTTCTTATAACTTTCGCCCTCATCTCGCACATCCATACACACACACACACACACAAGTAGCTGTACTTAAAGTAAAAGTATGTATATGCGAAAAAAGTGATTTGAAAAGGGCAAACAAAAATGTGCACAAATTGCGGACCCTCGAGCGTAGTACTAGCAGAAATAGTAGTATTTATGTAGAGAGTTATAGCGCAGCTACTTGGCCGCCTAGAAAGTTGGAAACTTTTTTCTCCAATATGCGCATTGCGTATGATCATTTTTCTTCACAAAGACATCGCCCACCGTTTCGAGCCATAGACGCAAGCAAAAATATATGCCACAACTTACGAATTATATAAAAAAAAGAGTAGCATACGCTTGGCCAGGAAAAAGGTATAAAAAAATGCATAAAAAATTGCATTCCACAATGCACTTGCATGCAAGAACTTTTATAATAATGTTTGCTGAAGTGTCATTATTGTCGTTTCTCTTCATTTATTATTTGTTTTTTTTTTCTTTCTTTTTCTGCATTCCATAATTTTGTATTTGCTTGCTACTCTAACTTTTTCCAACCATTTGCCACTTTAAGTTTTATTGGAAACTTTTTCCGCGTCTGTTTCACTCACACCGCATGGAAGACATGTGCTGAAAAAGGCAAGCATTAAAATTACAATGAATACCACTAGCACTGGTAAGCGCAGAAAGGTGAACAGTTCTACAATATTTTATTTAAAAAAAACATCGCAGGCTTTCGTGTTAAATGAAATTAAAATAAAGTATTTAAACCAAGTGTAAAATCAGTGCTAAATTTTTTCTAAGCGATTTATAAGTGCTGACAAATTACGATTTACGATTATTTTAGAGTTAAAAATTAAGTGGAACCTATTTCAAGTTACGTTCCACATGTTTTTAATCACGAAAATTTAAGCACAGTTATGATCAACAGCGCTGGCAAAACTTTTACTCAAAAAACTAAAGTTTTAAAGTATGTTCCACAAAAAAAATTCTCGTTTTGCTCACCTTCTTAAGGCTGAGAGCCTAGTGCCCAATTTCATAGTTTATTCTGCTAAAAAAACAGATGTGGATCCTATTTGGAAATATGTTCCACACAAGTTTTAAATCGTAGCAAACAAGCAACTGAACTGAAGTACTGAAACCACTTGTAAATACAGTTTTCTCAAAAACTTAGTTTGCAAAAGCGCATTACACAAATAGTCTTGTCATTATAAATGCTATGTTGCTACCCACAAATTTTGGCAAACATATACATACATAGGTGTGTAACTTAAATTCCTTTGCCTTTGCAACGTACATTTGTGTATGTATATCTTTGCCTTGAGCGCTTCATAATGTTGTGTTGCTCATTTATTAATTTGGCGAAATGTCAATTTGCGACGCCCTATTTAATGCATTGACATGGAATTCCACTTGTGCAGGCAGAGAGACAAATGTAAATGCTTTTACACACCTGCGCTTATGTACAACATGCTTATTGATAAATTATTTAGGTACATGCCATTTACATACATATATTACATTACATTACATTAGCTGCAACGAAGTAAACTGAAACATATTTCGCAGATGTATACTGCATACATATCTGTGAGGTTTTGATAAAGCAACTTACCTCGATTTAGGCCAATTTGTCTTTAAAGCAGTTTTTCATGGGCTTCCTAAACAATATTTTAACGATAAACTAGCCACAGGTGGAGTTTAAGATGCCCTTTTAAGAGAAGTTTAAGAACAATATAAAATTTTTGAGGAGAAACTTATTGTTTTTTTAAACAAAGTTGAACCTTCTGAAGTCACTTAAGTTGTCACAGATATTTGTTTGTGTGCTTAGTATTTAAAGATTTAGTATAGTAACAAATCTTAAATCAAAAAATGTTCGCCCTCTCTTGGAATAATTATTCCTCAAGTGCAAAATCTCTTCAAATGCATACCGAAAGTTGCAACGACTTCCCGGCAAACTTTTTGATGTCTGATATCTGCCGCACACATAATAATAAACATCTACAATAGCAACAAATAACATCAAATCAACAAAGAAGTTTTCTGACAACATAGACCGAAAGATATTTCTCCTACAAAATATTTTCTAGCCATATCTACACGTACATACATATGTATGTACATACGGCACCCGAGGCCTAGGAAAATTATGTAGAAAGTCCAAAACCAAAGCCACAGCAGCTGTGCAATGACTAGCAGAGAAAAGTAAAGTAAAGCGAAGCAAATAATAATGGGGAAAAAGCAACAAAGTTGACAATACACAACAACTGTCAAGAGCAGACAATTCAAACTAGTAGTCGAAGTAGAAGAAGTAGAAGAAGAAGAAGAACGAATGAACGAACAGCATCAACAAGAACAGCAGCAAAACTAAACTTGAATAGCAACATCTGCCATAATTTGCAACAAATGTGTGGCATTGACGGCATTGATGACCAGCCACAAGTGCAAAAGCAATAGGTAGCTTTGTGTGTTTGTATGTATGTCCGAGCATATGCGCCAAGAACAAGCGACAGCTGCAACTGTCTGTCGGTCCTTTGCCGCATGCCACTTAAGTATCATTGCAACTTGGAAAACTTGCAAGCAATCAGTAACAACAAAATACATAAACAAATAACAAAGTAAATTTCACTTATTCACTTACGAAAGCACTTACACAGCTTAAGGAGAATAGGTGGAGTTGCAAAAGTGCAGCTACATATGTCTGTAGTAGTAAGAGAAGAAGAAAACGTGAAAGAATAGGAATTAGAAAGTTAGAGAGTGAAATACGATAAGTTATTGATTAAATAATGAAGTATTAAAGAAAGGTACGAAGGGAAAGAAAAGGAGTTTGTATAAACTGAAAATCGCTGCAATGCAGTTAGAGAGACTTTATTTAAAGTGTTTGCATAGGCTACGGGGCGTGGGCTCTAAGCTCGCTTTCAGCTGCGACTTCATTCGGACACTTACCGATCACTGCCCACTGATGCTTGACAAGTGGATCTTGGCAGATTGTAGTATCCGAAACCGTGGCACTGTGCACTCTCTGTGGATCGCATCAATTCACTTCAATTACAATTACTAGTGTAAGTGCAAACATAACCTAACGTAACCCTAAACAAAAACAAAATTTCTAAAATTAAGGTACAAGTTACAAATTTTCTTAACATAAGAAGTTGAACTAAAAAATTCGTTTGTATATTTGATGAAATTTCGCTAAAAAAAACTCACATATCAGTAACCAGTTTTTTTTTTATTTATTAAAATAAAAATTATTTCTTAAAAATGTGTTATCTAAAAAGCTCTTAATATAAAATACTTTTAGCTTAACATTTTTTCAATCTAAAAAGTTGTTAAACCTAAAAATTTTATGTACAAAATTTTTTCAATCTAAAAGGTTTTGAAACCCTAATAAACTTAATATAAAAAATGTTTTCTTTCAAAAAAATTTTAATTTTGATTAATTGAATTTATATTATAATTATTTCAAATAATCAAATCTTTTCAATGAGAACATCAAAAATGTATTAATTTTTTATATAATTCATATTAAAATCACAAAACGAACAAGTTCTAATAATTTATTAACCAATTTTTTTTTTCTTTAATGAAACATTTCTCACATTTTTTAAAATATTTCAAATTTACATTTTTTAATTAGAAATTTTACAAACTATTTTAAAAAATGTCTTAACTTTTCTTTAAATACTCAACTAAGTTAAAAAAAAAAAATAGAATTGCATACAATTTTTATGAAAATGTCGCTTTAACTCTATTTTATTTTCTATGAATATAGTTGTTTTGCTATTAAAAAAAAATTAGAAAAAGGAATCTAGAGGTTATGTTAACCCGAAATTTTAAAACTTTTTGTGATAAAAATATCAACGCAAAATTTTTAAAATTCAAAAAATTTAAATTTTAAAATTTTTGTTTGATTTTAAAATTTTTTGTAATTGATTTCAAACGGACCATTTAATTCTCCCTTAAATTTTTATCCGATATGTTTTTATTTGTTAAAATTAAAACTTTTTTTATATATCTTGATCTAACAAACTTAAAGTGTTCATCCCTTTTTGAAAATGAAGATAAATGATTCGCATAAAACTAAGGTTACAAGAATTTATTCATAATTTAAAACTGTTTTTTGCTTTGTGAATAACAACCCATAAAACACGTACAAGCTATACAAATTTATTACCTAAATTTTGAATTTTTTATTTTAATATTTTTTCAAATTGTTTAAATTATATTAAATTAGTTTTTTTCAGTTAGTTTTTTTACAAACGATTGTAAATCTTTGTTTTAACTTCTCTTTAAATAGTTCAAAGCAAAATTTTTAAAATGTAAGTTTTCAAGTAATTTTTGATTTAATTTAAATCTTTTTTATTGATTTCAAATAGAATCTTTTTTCTTTTGTATAAGGTAATTGCTTAAAATTAAAAAATGTATTGCTAAAAAAAAGTTGTTCGATTTATCGATCAAAATATTAAAAAATATTCAACAATTTTTTTTTTTTTTTTTTATAATGAGCTCGAGGCCATTTTTAAATGAAAAATTTATTGTGGAAAAGCAACAACAATTTGAAAAAATGGTAGAAGTGATAGCTATTTCGGAAATCACCACATTTCCTCATCAGACTTCTTTCAGTATGATTCGAACCGACGATCCCACTGACTCAGCCAGTTGCCCATGCACCGCGCTAAGACGCCTTGTAAATTATCGTTTGCTTATTTCCACTATTTTTCATTTTTTTGTTATGCCAACACAATCAAGCGCAGCTATTCCGCTGCAATTCACTTGATCATGTGGTTGTTGGTTTTGTTGGTTTGTGCTAATAATTCTATTTTTAGAATG
>NW_023458562.1:44440920-44446258 GCF_013731165.1 Rhagoletis pomonella | reverse complement strand
GAATCCCAAAAACAAGGAGCGGAGCGGAGAATAGCAAGTGTAATGGATATAAGTTGTAACAAAGCGAAGAGAGAAAAGGTGGAGGAAAATGCAATTGGAGCAGAGTTGGGAGGCTGTGGCACGAAAATTCGTACATAGAAAGTAGGCATTTAGCCAGCTGTGTGCTATCCACTAGGTTCAGCGAGTGACAATGAAAACAAATGGAAAAAAGCAAAAGCTTCATTGCCGGGCGCTGATTATGCAGCGCGCCATATGACACGCAGTAAGTAAACACGCAGCCAACCAGTTGAGCCGCTCTTTTTGGTTACCAACAGGTTCTCTACCCTATTTTCAGCTGACAATTTGCGAAGTCGCGCGCTGCTTTGTTCGGTCGAAACTTGCATTTTTGGCAAGAGGCGCCTAGAGAAGGCGGTTTAGACCACGCGTTACATGTGCTACTCATGGATTCATACAGACATACATATACATATAAGAATATGTAAACACACTTATAAATGCGACTGTAACACCCACCCTTGGGTGTAGGGCTGGCAAATTTCTTTTGTCATTGAAAGTTACTCATACGCACTGAGCTACCAAAAGGGAATAAAGAACACCGCGGCTCATCCATAGCTTACAAGAGGTGAAAATTTGGGGTTTTCGATGAGCTTATAAAACTTTCGATTTGGAGATCTCTTTTGTGGAACGTTCAGGAGCTCTCTAGCAATCTGTGCGTGATTAAATTAAAGCTCTAGAGATTATCATGTAGCTATGTATCAATATCGTAACGTTCAACGTTTTGTTATCGTATCGTGAATAATGTTTTCACTGTCGCTGTTGGAACATGAACCAATATCGCTGGAGTTTACTTATCAATAGCGCTATCATTGTGTTTATCGATATATGCATTTATTTTTAACCGTTTTTTCGTGGATGTTTGTATGTATTAATTGATAATTATATCTATACTTTTTTGCCATTGTTATCGATATATTTATAAGTAGCTTTCGAAGCATATGCCAATATGGTTTCGTTAAATTTATCGACTACAATAGCATCGTTATACACATTTATTGATAGAAGTTATTTATGCATTATATAATACCGATGTTTTTGTATAACAATGTTATCGATATATTCATCGGTATCGGTATTGTTATATTTTTCGGTATTTATTCATACATTAATCAACATCGTTTTGGATAAACTAATGGATAGAATGGTAGGTATGTTTGTATTATGAATAACTTTATCGACATGTTTATTAATATTTCTTTCGAAACACGAAAATTATTAGTAGTTTTGCTTGCACATTTAGCAATATGGGTTAATTATGAATAATTTTTCATTGCGTTAGTTTTTATCGATATTTTATGTAATAGATATCGTTATATTTATTTTTATCGATACCGTTATCCCTATATTTTTCGAGATGTTATATTTATCAACTTTGTAATAGATGAAAGAGTGGTTAGAAACATGTGCAAAAGAGAATAGCGGTATCTCTATACAGTCAGCGTCAATAATATCCATACCCTGCCGTTTTGACGATTTTATGTATTTATATTTTCCAGAGCTGTATAATGATTGAATCAAATGAGATTTCATTCACACTTAATTAGTTCGTTTCAAAAATGTGATTGTTTGATTTTAAATATATAAAAACTACTTTTGAGATTGGTTAAAAATTTTAAATACAAAATATCGACACCTCCAAATCATGCCAAGTCACCTTAGACTTAGCATAATATGGTTTGGAGGCATCGATATGTAGTGCGTTATTGAATGCTAGGGAAAAAGCAAGGCGTATCAATTACAGGTGATAGCGATAGATGCCATGCTTCTTCTTAAGAGCACGGTTATGTCAAGTTATCGCCTGTTCGCCTGTAACGAGTTCATACCAAATGTAAATGTAAATGTTGTTTTTGTACGATTGCTACAACTTAAATTATTGAATTATGGGGAAAAACCATAAAGGTAATGTAAATGTAACAAACATCGACTCGGACCACTATCTTCTTGCAGCCAAGATACGCACCCGCCTCTGTGCAGCAAAAAATGTGCGCCCAAATATGCAAGGAAAGCTTAACGTCGAAAAGCTGCAATCACAACAGACAGCCAGAGCTTTCGCTACTCGACTCTCACACCTGCTCTCAGAGAGCACTCTTCAACAAACCGACATATGCGAGCAGAGACCCACATTTCCCGCTCATTAAGTACCGCCGCCGAAGAAGTAGTCGGATTTCAGCGAGCCCGAAAGAATAACTGGTACGATGAGGAGTGTCAGGAAGCTGCAGAAAAAAAAGATGCCGCCTACAGGGCCACGCTGCGATCGGGCGCAACGCGCGCTATGTGGGACCGCTATAGGGATCTGAAGAGGGAAGCGAGACGTATTTGCCGCAATAAGAAGAGAGAGGCCGAAATACGTGAGTGCGAAGAGCTTGAAATGCTGGCCAACAGGAAGAATGCCCGAAAATTTTACCAGAGAGTTAGGCGACTTACGGAAGGTTTAAAGACCGGGGCGTACTCCTGTAAGAACAATAATGGCGACCTAGTAACTGATGTCCAGAGCGTACTTAAATTATGGGAGGGAACACTTTTCCGCCCTACTAAATGGAAGCAGCACGGAAAGTTGTGGAGAAGAAGAACCCGAGCCCGCAGTCGATGATGACGGAGTCGACGTTCCACCGCCTGACTATGACGAGGTACGTATAGCAATAACGCGGCTGAAAGACAACAAAGCTGCTGGAGCTGACAGCCCGCCAGCTGAGCTATTCAAGTACGGCGGCGAGGAGTTGATAAGGTGCATACATCAACTCTTGTGCAGAATATGGTCATATGAACGCATGCCCGACGACTGGAATTTAAGTGTGCTGTGCCCAATCCACAAGAAAGGTGACCCCGCCATTCGCGCCAACTACCGCGGGATCAGCCTTCTAGGCATAGGTTACAAGTTCTTATCGAGCGTACTGTGTGAAAGACTTAAGCCCACCGTCAATGAACTGATTGGGCCTTATCAGTGTGGCTTTAGACCTGGAAAATCCATCATAGACCAGGTATTCACAATACGCCAAATCTTGGAAAAGACCCGCGAGAAAAGGATCGACACTCACCACCTATTTGTCGACTTTAAAGCCGCCTTTGACAGCACTAAAAGGAGTTGCCTATACGCCGCTATGTCTGAATTTGGCATCCCCTCAAAACTTAAACGTTGAGCAATACCACCAGCTCCGTCAGAATCGGGAAAGACCTCTCCGATCCGTTCGCCACAAAACGGGGTTTCAGACAGGGCGACTCCCTTTCATGTGACTTCTTTAATCTGATGTTGGAGAAGATAATAAGAGCTGCAGAACTGAACCGCTCAGGAACAATTTACTACAAGAGCGTGCAATTGCTGGCTTATGCCGATGACATCGACATCATCGGTAACAAAAACCGCGAAGTCTGTTCTGCCTTTTCCAAGTTGGATAGGGAAGCAAAGCGAATGGGTCTGGTGGTAAACGAGGACAAGACGAAGTATCTCCTGTCATCAAACAAACAGTCAGCACATTCACGCCTTGGCACCCACGTCACTGTTGACAGTTACAATTTCGAGAAAGTAGAGAATTTCGTTTACTTGAGAACCAGCATTAACACCGATAATAATGTCAGCATTGAAATCCAACGCAGAATCACTCTTGCCAACAAGTGCTACTTTGGACTGAGTAGGCAATTCAGGAGTAAAGTCCTCTCTCGACGTACGAAAACCACGCTCTATAAGTCACTCATCATGCCCGTGCTGGTATATGGCGCAGAAGCATGGACAACGACAACATCCGATGAGGCGGCTCTTGGAGTGTTTGAGAGAAAGATTTTGCGGAAGATTTACGGGCCTTTACGCGTTGGCGACGGCGAGTACCGCAGACGATGGAACGATGAGCTGTATGAGCTTTACAACGATATGGACATAGTGCAGCGAATTAAAATACAGCGGCTCCGCTGGCTTGGTCATGTCGTTCGAATGGACACCGACGCTCCAGCTCTGAAAGTATTCAACTCGGAACCCGCTGGTGGTAGCAGAGGAAGAGGGAGGCCCCCACTGCGATGGAAAGATCAGGTGGAGAAGGACTTGGATTCACTTGGCGTTTCCAATTGGCGTCAGTTGGCACAGAGGGGAAACGACTGGCGTGCTTTGCTGAACTCGGCCAAAATCGCTTAGGCGGTTACAGCGCCAAAAAAGAAGAAGAAGAAGAAGAATGTAAATGTAACATATGTAAATACTCCCAATCATCTTGAATGAATGAAAATACTCTTTATCAAATGCCAAAATCAGGTGATCTCAGCTTTAGTTGTTTTACTTAGGAAACTGTACGATGGTGGAAATTCAAACAAAATTTTTCAATTTGACATTAGAAGCCGTTCGACGAAAAGCATACACAAAATTAGCGCCTTGCGCATACATTTGTTTATTGAACTTTTTCATTTTTTTTTTTAGAAGCCCCTGAACTTCACAAAGTAGAATTTACAAACAATTTTATATGTACATACATATGTACGTAAAAATAGAAAACTTACATGTATGAGCGCCTGGTATTGGGAAATCAAAATATCGTTTGGATCAAATAAAAACTGGTCTTAAAAAGTCGCCGCGCGAAAAGGAAAACATATTTAAACAAGTAATTTTTTGCAAAAAACAAAACCAATTGAAGTCATATATATATCCAATGAATGGATCTAAACCACATTAGTATGGGTTTGAGACACTAACTTTCCGATGCAAAAATAATTATCGAAATCGGTTGACGTGGTCCAAAGTTATGCGGTAACATACATAACAAAAAAAAAGTCGCTTAAATATAGATAAGAGCGTTGAAAAAAAAAATAAATAACTTTTTTTATAAAATTTTTTTGCGTTTTAAAGCTGAAGCTATCAAAAAAATACAACGCACATTTATATTTCTTGAACATATTCACTTGATCAAATTTCGGATTGCGAAATTATTTTGTGTGGTTTAGAGGCCCTATAAGTTTGCTTTTCGTTATGCAAATAAGCATACAGATTATCTGTTTTTATTAGAGCAAGTAATATAACTTTTTTTTCTTAACTATGGATTTAATAATAAAAATTTATTAATTATTGCTTTTCTTTTTATTGCTTGGCATCTGATACTTTTTATTTTCAAGCTCGCGGAAACGCTGCTCACCATTAACATTATCGTAGAATATATCGATTAAGCTAACGCTGTGCTCATACGAATGGTTTTATCGATACATTCATTAGCACGATATCGATAATATTATGGCATCATTTTTGATACATTTATTGTTTTCGATATATTCAACATTTTCTATGTATACCGCCTTAGGTATTTTGTTTCTT
>NW_023458562.1:44439567-44440820 GCF_013731165.1 Rhagoletis pomonella | reverse complement strand
ATGTACCATTTTCTACTTTTTAAAAGGATTTTATATCGTCCCATTAGGCTGTCTAATAAATCCACTCCTCCCATATGCCGATTGTATTCTCTGACTACATATGGACACTTTACATCTGTTGTTCTTTTCTGCTTACAATCATACCTTTTGACTAACGTTTCTGGATAAGTTCCTGCAAATGTTGATATAAGCGTGACATACTTGTTGTCCTTCCAAACCAGTGATGACACATCTATCCCATTACTGTTGAAACAAACTCATAAGAAGTACCGCGCATTTCCTTCTTCATCGCAGCTTCAGAAGGAAGCTGGCAATTAGGTAATCTATTTCTGCGGATTGTACCTAATGAAAGAATTCCCTTTTTCGCTTGGTAAGCTAAAAGTGGTAAAGCCGTGTAGTAGTTGTCGTGATATAAACGGTAATTTTCATTTTTAGGTATTATACGAGACAAGCGGAGAACTACGTTTGATGTAGCACCGATGTTTGGCTCATCATCGGGCCGTGATGCCATATTCTCCTGTCCAGAGTATATCCCAAAATTATATGCAAATCCAGAGACTCCGGCAAGTACAAAAAATTTAAACCCCCATTTATGGGGTTTCATCGGCATGTATTGTTTCATGTAGTGTCTAACTTTCGTCGAACACATTTGCTCGTCTATGGAAAGATGTTCTTCTAAAGGAATCCCATTGAATTTCAGGTTTAGTTTTTTTATTAGTGGCCTTATGTTGTAAAGTCTATCGTGACCTTCTTCGTTCACTGGTACAAATTTGGAGTTATCATTGAAATGAATATGCGCTCGCAATCTTTCAAAATGGTTTACTGACATTGTGCTTTTAATTGGAGTAAATCCAAGCTCATCACTCCAATAAGATCTAACGCTGGGCATATGAACAAGTGACATATACAAAATAATGCCGATATACTGTCTTATGTCAGATTCGGTGAAAGAACCTGGTCTCTCCGGATGTTTACAAGTGTAGTACAAATTAATTTGTTCAACTATCATAGCCATTAAATCTTCAGAAAAAAAGTAATTAAAGAATTGAAACGGAGTTTGTAGGTTCACTAAATCGCCGTTAATTGTACAATTTCCCCAAAAACGTAACTGCTCTTCATTCAGTTGCAAATTTTTATGTTTCCAGATAATATTTTTCATTTGTGCTTCTCCTATAACTGGTACTGCAGGTGGCACCGTCTCAGCCAGCGTGTTAAAAACTGATGTTGAAGATATTTGGTCGTCGTCATCTCCA
>NW_023458562.1:44304535-44439467 GCF_013731165.1 Rhagoletis pomonella | reverse complement strand
AAAAAAAATTGTTGAATATAATTGTTAAATGGCCAAAAAATAACAAAAAACAAATATTAAAAAATATAAAAAATTTATAATTTTTGTCTATGAAAACATATGTACATAATTAATTTACATTAGTCATAAATTTAAATTTTTGAACCCAAAACTAAAATGAGTACCTTTGCAGGTATAAAAAAATATAAAAGTTTCGAATTAGTCACCGCTATTAAAGCAATAGCCATAAATGTGTAAAGTTAACAAAATGTTGCTAGCAACATATTGCTGCGATTCATGTAAAATCATTCTAAACGACCTTTCAAATTATTTCAAGTCCATGGAAAATCTGTGTAACTAGCCCGAAAACTAATAAAAGTCTCAAGAAGACAGAAAATTTTCATTTGACAACTCGAAGGCAATGAAACCACAATAAAACCAAAAACAATAGAATAAATTAGGTAGAGTTTACCCATAACAGCAAATACATATTCGCTATATATACACATAGCGCACTACAGAAGCAAGAAAACATCAGCCCTCAACAATTGTAAAAAATAATAAATGCAGAAAAATTAAAATAAATACATATGTATGTATAAAAAGGCTACAGCAATAACAATTACAAGCTGCTGGAGATTTTATTTTTCTTTGCATTGTTCATTTTTCATTTCTCTGTTACTCTTGCCACACTTTTACTTTTTAACTTGGGACTGCAACGTGATGCTGTGATTATTGCTATTATTATCATTATCATTATTATTATTATTGCGGTTACCGCACACGCATACGCATGCTCATTTGCAGCATGCCACATTGCATTCATTCTTAATTATCAACAGCAAAAAACACACGCGAACTGTCTGACTGACTAGCTCGATGCTGCTGGCCTTAGTGTCAGTGGTGTGTGTCACCTACAGAGTGGAGCCACAATCAGCGCCAAGGCGTCTATAAATTTTACTGCTGCTGCTGCATGCAACATTTTGCACAGTTTATTTTGTGCTGGCTTGAAAAGTATGTTTATTTATTTTAATTTATTTTTTAACTCTTCGCGCCATTTTAGATGTGTACATATGTGTGTGTGTATGTTTATGTGATTGTTGGCATGTTTGCTATTTACTTTCTACACGTTGTTACACGAATCTAGATGCTTATGTTTGTACAGATTCCCACATGCCACTTCTAATTGCAGCTGCAACACTTTGTTGCACATTTGTGCTGTCTATCTGGTCTGTGGTTTAAGCAATTGTCAGTCACTCAACTAAAGTTTCCGCAGCAGATTTGTGAGTGTATATTTGTATAAATGCATATGTATTTATGTAAGAAGGGTTGTTTGGAATTTATATTTAAAACTAATTCAGTTTCCGCTGCTTCTATTCGCCCACTCATTCACCATTCTTGCCGCTGAAGTGCGCGCAATTATTCTGTGGCAAACTTCTAGTAGGTCAATGTCCTCACGGCGGGATTTTGAAGCTCAGCAACGTTCAGTGTGAACTGTGGAATCATTCGTTGCAGTGGCAGATATACTTATGTATGTAGACTCAAAAATTATCTTATTTGCCTCCTAACCTTTTCAATGGCTAGGCTGGAGTAAAAAATTAAATAATTCTTGAGGTGACATTCCTTTCACTTAGGTTCTATAAAAATAAAAAACATATATAAAATAAAATAAAATAGGACGATTCATTTAAACGCGTAAATGCCTCGTAACCATGTCAACCTCGTAAACTTACATAATTTTCTATGGGTTTCCATGAATACCCATAATTTATTTTACTTCTATTCTGCAAAAACTTGAACTGCAACGGAATTAAGTTTCTAAATTTATCTCTATAAATTTATTTTCAAGGTCTCGTGAACGTCATTTTAAAGAATACGCTGCAAAATCTAAGTAAAATTGCTCTCTGGTGTGTCCGGTGTGTACATAGGTAGATATATTGTACAAATCCAATTATATGTAGTTTTAAAATTAGAAAATAAATGTAAAATTCTGTTCCACTTGTGTTCCGCATAAGTTCCATTCAAAAGGTGTCTTGCTTTTTCTTTAAATTTGGAAAGTAAATATAGTGTTATGTTCCACATGCATTACAGATATGTTCCACATATGTTCCACAACCAAATTGACTAGCAGACCTTGAAACTATATTTTTAGAAGTACTTGCGTACGTTCCACATACAATCCACACACGTTCCACATAAAATTCATTCGCAAAGTTGCAACAGCAATTCTTCTTTACAGAACGTGCGAATTTTCAATTAAATTTGGTCACTTTTCAGGGCATTTAATGATTACAGTTGCATCACTACATACTTTCGCCTTCTTCTTCTAAGCGCCTGTTCGCACCTACCGCACAAAAAAAAATCACTTTCGCCATTCAGCACGTCTTCAGAATTGATTAGCCTTTTAACCTTCTGTGAGCTACAGCTGATTCCTATTGCCAAACTTCCGCTTTGAGTTGAGTTATTCTACCTGCCTTCTACATTTCACTCATCTTCCAAAGTTTGTACGTAGTGGCCTAACTCTTGTCGACAACAGCCTGCCACTCAGCAGCCTTACACTTGAACGCCTCAACATAGGCAAGTCCCACTCTTACCAAAACCAGTTTTCCGCTTACATATTTCCCTTAGTTTTACTTACTTTTTTCTTGCACCTTATTGTGCCATATTTTCCACAACGTCGCTTCCGCTGCAGCCACAAACAACAACTCAACCACAATCAACGCTATCGGCTTGCTTGCAACATTGTCGGCTAGCCTGGCTGCCTAAACTAGTTGGCTGGCTTGACTGACTGACAGACTGACTGACTGCCTCCTATTTTGTCAACATTCTTATAGCAACTAAACTAGTTCTTAGCTCCTGGCTGTTGACAGTGACTGGCTGTCGGTTGTTGTATGTTGACTGTTTGCCTGCTGACTGTTGATTTGTGCTCTCGCCGGCGATGTGGCAATTGTTATTGCTCTTACCATTACGTTGCTGCCTACTGTTGCGGCTTTCTTTGCTGCATTATGAGTTTGGCGCTATTGCTTTTGTCGCTGGTATTTGCTTTCATTTTCCTCTCGATGGCGGCTTTCATATTACTTCATTCCACTCAGTCTCGCTCGAAATGATTTGCTTGCTGCTTGGTTTTATTTTGTTTTTTTTTCGTTTTTGTTTTTAAAATACTTCTTTCTTGTTGGTAGTATAGCGACTGTTATCGTAAGCATATTTTTTTGGCTTCTTTTGTTAATAATGGTTGCTTTCATTTTGCGCCTGATGGTTTTCAAATTATATTTTCCGTTTTAGTATTTTCTTCATATTGGTATATAATTGCAGTTTTCTTTGCCACTTAGGTAATGTTTAGTTTGTTATTGTTGATGGGTGTGTGCTGTAAAATTTACGTGTGAAATGTGTTAAAAGTGTGAAGTGTGTCATACTTTTGTTAATCGTGGTGGTACTGCTAAAAAGTCGGATTTATAACTCTCAGTTAAAGGGTAGAAGTGACAGGTTGTTTGAAGCGTCGTCTTACAAACTGTTGAAATCTACTAAAAACCTACAATTCAAAATAAATTGGAATTTTTAATATGTCCGTATGTGTTTTTAATACACAGCTTAATGTTCAACGTAAGTAGCAAAATTCAAGTTGATGAAAAATATTATGTTCCACATACGTTTCACAATTATCCCACATACGCTGCGTATAAAAGACTCCCAATTTGTATAGAAGTTTCATAAAATCTACGACTAAAGTTCTTGCTATGTTCCACATACGTTCCACATATGTGTCAAATACATTCCACATAAAAATTATCTTATATTTTGGTAAAAATTTGCCAAAAAGTCACAAAAGCCTGTCTCCACAAGTAACGCCTTATTTGTTTCGGCTACTTCCAGAACTGCGTCGCTTCCTATCTCATTGCCTACCTTCCAAATCCCATTCATAGCGCATAAGCTTATTGTGAATACCAAAACGAGTAACACAATCAATGTACATAACTCAGTAATAAGAAGCATAAATTCACATTCACTCGTATGTGAGAAGATACATATCTAACAGCGAAAAATCTGCACCAAATTGCTTCAAGGCAAATTTTCAGCAATTTTTCATAAGATATTGCCAACGCTTGAGCCAGCATATCAGCGTAGAAAGAAGCAGGCGACCTGTATAGCATCCATATGCACTTCTACTTCTACTCGTCACTTGCCAACCCACCTCTTCCCAGTAAACTTACTCCCAAGTCATCCACGTCGCATCGCACTGTCGGCACTTCATTTGCTGCGCGCAAAGTGTCATTTTCGTGAATGTTGCACATTTCTTGCAGCGTGTGCGCCTTCAAATATGCTACTACTACATAAAATACATACCTACATACATACATGGTATATGTATATAAACGTGCATACATCCTGCTGCAGCAACAACAAAAACGGCGCATGGATTTGCTAAGGAAATATTGAGGGTTTTAAATATTTCCTTTCGCGCAGCGAGTGTCATTCAGGCAATTCTAAAGGAGGCACCGAAAGAGGGGGAGTTACAAGTGCTATAATGCATTGGAAAGAGTACAGCGACAGTGCTGCTTCTTCTTCTTCTTGCAAGCGCTAGCTGCTTTCCTCCTTGCTCCAGGCTTCAGTTAAAGCTGGCGTGGGTCGCTAAAAACACATTGTCAACATATTTACAGTGTGATCTAACAAAATTGCAACAACCTGTTTTGTTGCTGTTGCTGACAATAACTGCAAGCTATGATGGCAAGTAACAAAAATAATCATTTGTAGTAGAATGAGCGCAACAAGAAGTGAGTTTCTGGCGTTGAATGTACAAAAAAAATAAAAGAAATATTGTTTAAGTCGCCGTAAGTGCATTGTAGTGGAAAATGTTGAAAAATCGCAAACAAAGCAGCAATAATAGCATAACTTTATCTCTTGCTTCTTTTCACTTTTTTTTTGTTTTGTGCGCTACTCCGCAAGACTTGCACAGCTTCTGCTGTTGGCTACCGCTCGTTGCCTGTCGCTGAAGAGTGTTGTGGGAATTTTTTGGCAGCATTGCGTTGCGGATTTGAAACATGAAAATTTCATTTGGCATATAGAACTAAGTAATATGCAACGCACAGCTAAATACATACATACAAATATACGTAGAATGAAGCAAGAAATATGTATTTGTTAACAACAAAAAGTGAAAATAGAGACAGTGGCAAGCATAACAGCAACAACTGGTCGTAGTTTTGGCCACAGCGCTGACAGCTATGTAATGAAGCCGAGGTGCTGAGCGGCAAAAAGCTTTACACTATAGCCAGTTAAAAAGTGAGTAGCTGTGAGGTTACTATGTGCACATAATGGATAGTTGTTGGTGGCATGCTTGGTAGAGCGCCTTGAAGGCGGCAATAAATTATGATTTTCAGAATTTTGCGTATTTTCGCAGTTATTTATTTATTTTTATTTTTTTGCTTGCATTGTGAATAATTCAAATGTAGCGTTGAACTTGCTGAGTTCATTTGCTGGTAGATTAGTTTTTAATTAAAATTTGTGCGCGGGTATTCTGATAAAATTGCTTGGGAGTAAAATAATAGAGTGAAAAAGAGTTATTTTGATAATGATAAGAGGCAGTGAAAATTGAGTTGTGTGAAAGAAATAAATTTTAGCAAGTTTTCCATCATATCTGAGTTTAAATTAATAGTGGAAATTCTAAAATATTAATATTAAAGATAACTAAGACGCTGGTGGTGAAAGTTGCATATTTTACAATGGAGCGAAGTTATTTCTAATTTCAAAACATTTACATAAACGGTTAAGAAATTACTCCAATCGAAATAAAGACATGTTGTTGTTTTAGCAGCATACAAATTCCCCAAAGACTTTTTGGGGAGTGTTGCTGGAGTGACAGTCCTTGGCCAGATATAAATCTGGGTCGTTCCGGTTACGTAGACCCGACTGTCGTGGGAACGCGAAATAAAGACATAATTCATAGTGGTGTTTCAATGATTGTTCACTGTGCGCATTCGCAACGATTCGGATCATCTTAATGAGGTATCTTTTCTATAAAAGAAAGCAAACTTGAGAAATAAAATTGCCAGGTTTTTACAGAATATTGAAAAAAGGGAAAAAATTGATAAAAAATACAAGTACCACATATGTACGTTCCACATAAGTTCCACACTGAAGTTGGCTAAATATTTAATAAGGAGCATAAAAATAATAAAGGAAAAATAAGTTCCACATAGGTTCCACATTTAAAAACATTAAGATTTTCCACCTAGAAATTTTCGGCCTTTATTCAACGACAAAGATACTTAGAGCTCTGGAAGCCTCTTCTTTGGCCGCAGCCGCTAAATACGAATTTTGACCGTAAATAAAGCCACTCTTCATGAGTTAGTCAGAAAGACCGAACTGAAACTTTTTAATGAAAACTACTTACCCAAAAACTTTTGACTTATATAAAGTTACGAGGCAGATATTAAATGCTAAAAATTTCCTCGAAGAAACAACAACCTAAAAATTGTTCTCTGTTTTGCATGCGTTCCACATAAGCTCCACATAACCAATTTGATCGGCACAAAATAGTAAATGCCAAAAATTTTACATAATTTCGATGGAATGATAAAATATGAATAAATTGTTTAGTTTTGCATGCGTTCCCCAAATGTATGTTGCACTTAAAAAGTTGATTGCGAATGGAAAATGTTAACGAACACTGAGTTGTATATACATATGTTCTACATCATTTCCATATGTTTTCCACATATGATCCACATACGTTCCACATAAAATCCACAAAAATTTCAATTTCCTACGTACGTAGCTGCAAGAGTATTTCGAAAGCATTTTTTTCATCAGGAGTGCTCCTCCTACATACATGCATGCATACTTAGTTGCCTCTAGAGTGCAAATGCGTTGCATATGTACTTACATCTACAAAAGCATGTGCATGTAGTTGCTATCATCGGCCACGTATCGTATACTTAAAGCTTTCCGCAATTTGCTTTCTTGTGAATTCTTGTTTATTTTACTTACATACTTTCTTTCTTTATTTTCCCCCTTTCTGTTGCACGCCACAACAATATTCCACTTATCATCAACATGACATTAGGGATTCTCATTTTGATTTTCCATCGAATGCAAAAAACGGACAAGACATGCCAGTGAAATGAAATAACAAAAACTATAAAAAATAAACAAAATAAAGAAAGTACATTACTGCTAAAAATGAAGCAGCAAAAAAGTAGTGAAAAGTTATAGTATGTTTGTAGTTATTGCCAGTGCGGCAAATAGTGGAAACAAGCAGCATTTGTTAGTGTGTGTGTGTTTATTTTCGCTAGCAGCCGCATGTGGCCGCAGACTGCGCCATTATTGCGCTATACTTACTTACATCCATGGCGCAAATACTAATGCATAATACACAATAAGTGCATAAGTAAGAAAAATAAGTGCAGAACTATGCATGTGGCGCTAAGTGTATGCTTACTTGCTTGCTTGTTGGCATTTACGAGTACATGTTCGGAATAATTTGATTGGATGTGACTCCAGGGAACTTTGTTGGAACTATCTGTGTTACCGCCACATAGCCAGCCGTTTCAGAGTAAGCGCCAGTGTCAACACAAAGAAGGAGAAAAAAAAACTAATAACAACCTTATAGCTATGCGAGCAGTACTTGAGCTCAAATGTTCGAATGCTAACAATTCTTTTAAGAATTCGTATGCTTCCTCGTACACCTTTTTTCTGACTAACTTCCTTATACTTATGTACATACTTATTCACTACTTTTTCGTTCTTGCTCCACACTCCGCGCTCATGTCTGCAATGCATACCTCTGCTATTGGATTTTCGTTCAGTTTGCAAAGCAGGTCGTTTCATTTATATGTTTTTTTTTCACTACACTTCAAATTCTTCTATTCCTCTGCAATTTAGTTCGAGCACTCATCACCCGACGCCGAGAGCTATGCCGATGCTAGGTGCTCAGTGTTCGGTGTTCTGTGCTCTCGAGCTTGTGTCCCATTATGGTATTGTGTGCTAACAGTTGTTAGTTTTTCTATGAAAATCATTGTTGTCGATTTGCAATGCCGCAGCACCGAATACCAACACACACAATTATTCCCTCACAGGCAAAGTATGTACAAGTCTACATATTCATACATTTTTATTCGTAAAAGTGATATCCTTTGCATAGTATCCTTAGTGCTGCATACATTGAATTCTTCTCTTTAGCTGCTCATCTGCTTAGCATGATTGCTTTTGTTGTTCATTTGACAGCCAAATCGTGTGCACAATGGCTTATATACATACTTATGTATTTATGTGTGTAAGGACGGGGTTTTGTTTATTTAGCATTTCCATACACATGGACATACATATGTAAGTATATTTGTATGTATGTATAGGTAATTTTCTTAGAATCCATCTGCAGAATAAAGTACATATCTACATATATCTCATCGGAAAAATGGTGGCACACTTATCTTAGATAATGCATTATCTTCAGTTTTGCATAAAGAACAACATTCCATTGCGAAATTGTATTTAAATGAAAACTTAAAAAAGATATACTAAAATAGTCTGAATAACAACTCGCGCTCATATACCTGTGTTTCTGTATGTAACTTATACGCCCCAGAGCACCATACATGGTCAGCTAACACGTTTACTCGCCCGCCTTAACTTAAAAGTCATATTATTTAACGGTAAATAAATATTGGCGGGGAATATTTTTCTACAGTATTCTTCACGAATATATGTTTCTTCATTTATCTAACAGTTTCAGAATAAATTTCGCAATCATGCTCATCTTACGATCAATAGGGGTGTTCTCTGAGCCTTGCAAGAAGAATGCTTTGGCGTTTTTTTCTTGCGAGAGAATTTCGTGGCACCAAAGAAAAACAGCTCCTAAGATTCGCTCATATAAATATGTATATATGTCCAAAGTACAAAGTATTTTTGCAAGGCAATTTGGAACAAACAATTTTTTAAATAGTTATATTGGAGTAATAGAAATACTTCCATAGCAAAAGTTTAATGATTTTTGACGAGCTTTAATTTACCATATCGGGTCGGTACGATAGGGTGATAAGAACTGAGATCTTGAGGGCTACTTGTAGTCAATGAACCTATGGAAAAAAATGCCTACTCAGGATAGAAGCATCGATAGAACATACTTTAAGATCCGACTGTTAATGCCGAAGATATGAAAAAAAATTAACTAACAATTAACTTTTAAGCAAACATACAAAGGGGTATACATTTCCGATAAAAAAAAAAAGATTATCAAAAACGGTTCACGGTGTCCAAAGCATTCCGGTAACACACACATTAAATAAAAGTAATAAAAAATATTCTGATGAATTGATAAACTTCATCCTTGTTTTTAAGTTGGTTAAAAATAACCCTTACGTTCGGTCAAAAAGCAATGATTATTCGAATTACTTTCCAAAATGTTTTAGGTTCGAAGGTATGTATACAGCTAATATTTTTGCTGGTGCTGTACATATATGAAAAGTTAGTGCATACGTTAAAGTTTCGGGAAACCGCAATAGCCAAAAACAAATTATTTTCTGTTGATATAAAACAAAAATTTACTTCAAAATCCCAAAATACAAACAATAACTTAAGTTCCACAGGCAGTTTTTGTAGGTTCGGACTCTCAACGCAAGCAAAGATTTTAAGTTAATGCAATATATTTATGCTTTCATTAAAAAGTAAAAACGAACATAAGTTCCACACACGATCACCATGCTATTCATAGCTGAAAAAAATGTTTTACGCAGAGAGACTCTTCGAAAAAAAAACTGCATAGTTTACTTTTTAGGGACAAATGAACTTATGTTCCACAATAAATATGTAAGCAGAGTAAGCCATTTTCATCGACCAACAAAAAGCATTCATTTTTTATTACATTTTAAGGTACGAAGTTAGGTTCCACATGCGTTCCACATGCAACCCACAACTATAAAATCGGCTTTACTCCGGTTTTCCATGAAAAAGGACAATACACTTGAGTTATTAAGGACAATAGAACTTAAGTTCCACAAATAAAAATGTAGGCTGAATAAGCCATTTCCCTCGGGCAACGAAAAATATTAATTTTGTATACATTGAGAAGTAAAATATAAGGCTCCACATGCAATCCACAGCTGAGAAAATGTGTTCTAAGGAAAATATTGTTTGACAAAAAATCAGCATATTGGAGTTTATAACACTGTTATGATTTTTGCAATTAGGGGATTCACAAGACAATTGTCTTAATTTTTTAAAGTCGAAAACTTTTTCAACTCATAACAGTTAAATGTTTTTAGGGGACTTCTAAATACGCCCAAGATGGTTTAAGACTGGGAGAAAATATATTATTAGCTCTTATTACATTCCGCAAATACCCTCAAACCATTTTAAGCGTTCGCAGCTTTGCATTCATTGTGACGGCAAACAACGCAAGTTCTTTCTAACTCTCTGTGAAATCCAAATATTTTACTCAATTCTGATTTTAAAATGTCTTTGCAATAAAACACATGCATACCTACTTCGTATCCTAAGTATACTCAAAATGTCCATCAAAGCAATTTTCAAGTTTATTAACAATATACTTATACTTCTGTTTAAGTGTCTCAGTTGCCACAAAAATATTCAAAGTAAAAAGTTTTTGAACCCACTTCATCCAATTGGCCGCTTCACAAACTTATGCTTTAATTTCGTGAATGAACTTTTACAAAACTTTGACTTGTAAGTTCACTTAGGCCACGACAAAGTTCAATAAATTTTGGCTTTATTAACATTTCCCGCAATATGTACGCTTACTGACACGCATACACGAAAATCTACTTCAACAACCGCGCAAATGTCCTCCCACTATGTACATATTTTTGATTAGTATGATAGCGCACCTTGAATCTCCTCTTACGCCACACGCGTCTCGCAAACGACTCTCGCTGCTTAGTGTGGATTCATTTACTTATGTAAAAAAAAAATCTAATAACAAGAGCTTAACGAAGAAAATTTCGACAAAAATCTATGTAAACAAAGTGACAGCATGACAAGCAGAAGCAAAAAGAGAAAAAACGAGACTTGCAGTAAACAAAATTTCAAAGGACTTAGCTGAAAATCTTAAGGAGTTGCGTGCGTGTGTGGGGTGGTGTGTTACGAAGTTAGGGGTTACATTTCGAAATTAAAATGTAGCAAATGAAAGTATTTTTTTGTGTACAATTGGGAAAGAAATTTTGAACTTTGTGTGTTAGAAACAACTTTTCAGTGCATAGCAGTTTTAGTATTGCTTCTTACATTTACGTTGGGCCGCGTTTTGGAAAATCTTTAGCCTATCGACGGCGATGCTCGATTAGTTCGGGAAACTTAAGAATGCTATACACATAAATTTGATGTAATTATGTAGAAGATACTTGTTTTTTTTCTCATTCCAGACGAGTTTTTGTACTCTAGACTATTTGACCATAAAATTGATTATTTTGTTTAAGCTTCACATGGGATACACTTACGACCCACGCATTTATACAACATAATACTTAAAAAGATGTAATATTTTAATAATCTGAGTAAAATTGCACCTCTACTTACGTTTTTAACTTACGTTCCACATATGTTTCACATCTTAAAACTGCCCATGAGAGTATTTCTTTACAAATTTAAATGCTTCTTTTTGGATCTTAAAGTAATTTCAACCAAAAGTTAGTCATATTTTACTTTCCACATGCAATACACATACAATTCACACATGCTATATTAGATAAATTTAACTACGAAATAATCGTAATAAAATTACACCTCTACTTGAATTTTTAACTTACGGTCCACATATGTTCCACAACTAAAAGCTGCCTCTTGAGAGTATTTTATTAAAATTTAAAGCGCTTTGACTTAGCTTCCGTATATTAACTGCAGTAAACTACTACACTCAATGATAGAATTAACTTTTTTTAAATATGTATATTCATAAAATGCTAATTTTTAAAAGCCATGCATTTTTCAATAAATAAAGTTTTAATAAAGATATTATTACTTAGTCAATTTAAAGATAGCCAGATAGTGTGAGTGCTCAATTTTTTGGTTAAGCTCTCAATCCCAACAGCAATTCCTTTACCAGGGATAAGCACAAAAAAGCTCCAATGGCTGCCAGCAGCGCATTACAAATGCAAACCACGTTTTGGTGAGTAAAAATTTGGCAATTTCTCTATGACCCCCTAACTCAACAGCGCGTTGCGTTGCAAACTCATATGACGACACATACAGCACACACAACAAATGAAGTTCATTTGTCGTCGCCACCGATGACGACGACGCCGACAACGACGGGTGATGACCAGACTTTTATTAGACAGGCGTAAGCAGTGTATTAGCGCAGCAGGAGCAAAGCAACATCACCCAAGCTATAATGGATTTGGAGGCAAGGATTTTGTTGTGAAAAAGCAAAAACTGCAGGATCTAAGTATGAATGTACTGATTTTAGCTTGGCGACGCTGTGGCGCGCATCTACAACTTTGAAAGCTGCCAGCAGCGTAGTGAACTGCATAAATACATACAGAGCAAACAAAACAGTCAGCCATCAACCGAGCCATTGAGTGCGGCACGAATTCGCTGTCTAGTCGTTGAAAAAATTTATTTGACAATGCATGAAAAATGTATGCAGCTGCGGCGGGATAAGTTAAGAGTAAAAGAAACAAATTTTTACAGAAAAAGGCAACCAAATTGCAGCATGTATGCATTTGTTTTGTTTGGCAGTCACCACGTGAGCTGGTATGAATTTGCCAAAGAACACACATTGTGAAAACGTTTTCCTTCTTGTGTCTTTATTGTGCCGGAGAAAGGAAAGTAGATGTTGGTGGCGGTTGTCGCGACTACTTGGCGGCTGCTTATTTTTTCATAACTTTCAAATTAGTAAGTTTATGTGCTGCTAGCAATAAGGATGTACAATATTCGTAGGTAAATAACTCTGATGTACTGACTACGAGTTTCTTTAGCAAATTTAATTAGCAAGAAGTTCACGTTTAACGTCGGAGCGCATAGAAAAATATTGATTTTTCAAAAAAAAATAAGTTCCACATAGGTTCCACATCAAATTCTTCAGTTTTTGCAATATTTTTCATATTTTTGCATAATTTTTGTACAATCCACATAGGTTCCACACTTCATGCTTTGTGTTTTTTTGCTACTTACAAACATGGCAGCAATTTTCAGTGAAATTTATACTTTCTATGCAATTTTGTTTACGTTCCACACACGTTTCACACCCTTAAAATAAAGCAAATATATAATTTGTATACCTATTTTTGTTAACTTTTTTTCGCGTGAAAAATGTACTTCATGGAATTTCCCTTTTTTTGCATTAAGAAATAAATTACACGCGCGAAGGCAGAAAAATAACATTGGTGGAAAAAGTATTTCTCGCTTAGCGGGGTTAAGTTAACATATTGGAAGTACAAGCGATTCATTTCTAACACTGAACTATGAATTTCTTTTAATTTCATTAAAGCTATTTATTTTTTTTCCACATAACAAGAAAGGCCAGACAGAAAGAATAAAAAGACATAGATAAATAATCAAATGTATAAGTGCAAAATAAACATAGCAAAATGTGGAAAATATTCAAAATAACATACACAAAAAATATAAGCTGCCAGTAAAAGCAAAAGTTAGTCTTACGCCCACTCTAAAGGCAAAGCAAAAACATTGACTATTCGCGTATCCTTTTATTGATCAACAATTGCTAAGCGATGCAGAGTTGATATCGGAATTTCCGAAACTTTTTGCAGCAGCCAGAATGCGCATCGTAAAAGTTGGGATAGCGAGAATGTGTCTTCTTCAGCCACGAGTTGCTTTTTTGCGTGAAATTTTAAAGCTTCAACAAAAAAAAAAAAAAATTGGCATACACCCAATATACTTTCCTCTATTGAAAGGTACCTACACACAGCAGCACTGGAACTCCAGCATCCTCCTTTTGCTCATTCTTGCGTCCTTGCTGCTTTTGTTTCGCTATCCTCTTCAATCGCCATTGCTTTTGTCTTTGTCGTTTTTGTTTTTGCCGCCTGCATCATTAATTTCCAAATCTTTTTGGCGGCAAATTCCTTTAGCACTCGACTTGACACCCACCTACTTACACGCTTTTTGACCAACTGTGGTGCGACGTGGACGTTATGGACGACGAACGCGGCGGCGTCGTAGCACAATAACATGATGAGCAGTGCCACAGCCGCGCGCGCTGGGTTGGCTGCGTTGCTCGGGGCGTAGAAGCGTCGTGAAAAGCGAAAAGTTTATGATTGCCATTCATGATAAGGATAATGGACGCGAAGCTCTTTTTTATATTTTTGGTTTTTGTTTTTGATTTTTTCCTCTGTCTCTCTCTCTCTCGCTCGGAGACCTTATTTAATTCTTGTTGTTTGCAGTTATCCAATTGTCTGTGGTCGTAGCTGCTCCTGCTAGTCTGCTTGGCTGGCCGTGGAAAATTTATTCATTGACAATTGAGTTCAGGGTTCAACATATATTGAGTTCTGCTACTATATATCCCTTTCGGTACCACATTTGCACACACCAACTTGCGCTTACATATGTACATCGTTTAATGTCCTTCGGTTGCGCTCCTCATTCGTGGGTAATGAATATTTATTTACACAAGAGAGATTCCTTGCAGTTCATTCTGCCCAAAAACAAAAACACTTGGCACGACATGTAGACAAATATAACGGCTGTGGTGGGAAGACGCGTGTAACTCCTGGCAGCATGCTCGCCCGTTTGTCTTTCGATCTTCGACAGTTCATTTTTTTGTTTATTGTTTTTCTTTTTTCCTTGCGCCCTTCTTTTTATTTTATTTTTTTCGTTTTTTTTTTCACTTTTCTTTCGCCGCTGTATCGTTTGTAGAATTTATTACTGCGAATACTTTTTGGTGACTGTGGAATTTCAAGAGCAATTGACTTCAACAATAACAACAATTACGACAAAAACAACTGCCGCAGCTATTCGTATCACAAACAAACAAACACATAAACTTAGTAACGCTAAGGCGCTGGTGTTTGGTGAGCTTAAGGCAGCTAAAGTGAACTTTACAGCATTTACAACGCTGTCATCGCAACGACAGCCGCCTGTTTATATGCGCCCTTCTTCGTGACGCGCCCAAGAGCAGCTTAATGGCAGCCAACTCATCACTGCGTAGCTGCGCCATCATGAAGTCAGTGGCTTTAAGTATTTTTATACCCGAGCGCACTTGTGCACAAGGGTATATTAATTTTGTTCACATAACGGTTGTTTGTAACAGCCAAAACGAATCGAGATAGATATAGACAAATGTATACATAAATGATCAGGATGAAAAAAGAAATCGATTAAGCCATGTCTGTCTGTCCGTCCGTCTGTCCGTCTGTCCGTCTGTCCGTCTGTCCGTCTGTCCGTCTGTCCGTCTGTCCGTGTACACGATAACTCGAGCAAAAATTGAGATATCTCAACGAAATTTGGTATGTAGGTTTCCCTTAACCGAAGGTAGGTTGGTATTGAAAATGGGCGAAATCGGACTTTAACCACGCCCACTTCCCATATAACGGTAATTTCCAGAAATACGAAAACTGCGATATTTTAGTAACTATTGAAGATAATTCACTCAAAATTGATATTTACAATAATTTTCAGACGAAAAATAAGAATATTATAAATTTTTGGAAAATGGGCGTAGCCACGCCCACTTATGGTTACATGTGTATATCTTGGTAACCGCTGCACCAATTTCATCCAAACTTGGCACAGTTGTTGGCCTTCGCACAACATACCAAATGGCCGAAAATTTCTAAAATCGCTCAATAACCACGCCTACTTCCCATATAACGGTAATTTTCAGAAAAACGAAAACTGCGATATTTTAGTAACTACTAGAGCTTATTCACTCAAAATTGATATTTACAATAACTTTTAGACGAAAAATAAGAATATTATAAATTTTTGGAAAATGGGCGTAGCCACGCCCACTTATGGTTACATGTGTTTATCTTGGTAACCGTTGCACCAATTTCTTCCAAACTTGGCACAGTTGTTGGCCTTGGTACAGGATAAAAAATCGCCGAAACTTTTTAAAATCGGACAATAACCACGCCCACATCCCATATAACGGTAATTCAGAGAAATACAAAATCTTCGATAAATCAGTAAATATTGAAGCTAATTTATTCAAAATTGATGCTTGCAACAATTCTTTACCAAGAAATACGTTTATGGTAAAATTTTGGAAAATGGGCGTGGCACCGCCCACTTATGATCATATATAAGTATATCGGTAACCGTTCTACCAATTTGTACCAAACTCGGTGTGGTTATTGTGCTTGCCACATATAAGCAAAACGTTGAAAATTATTGAAATCGGGCTAAAATAACGGCCGCTTCTCATATAACGGTAAATTTCAGAAATGCTTGAAACTTCAATATTTCGAAATTGAAGGATGCTAATTTACTCAAAATTGATACACCCCGGCTTACCATCTAGCGGAAGGTTTCGGAAAGGTAAAAAAACATATATTTAATACTTGCGCCGGGTATTTAATGTTCGGCTCCGCCCGAACTTAGACTTTCTTACTTGTTTATTTTCGGTTTTTGCTGCCTCAAGTAGTTGCACGTTTCGCACTGTGTGGCATTACGCAAAAACTAAATGTGAAGATACAGCAATTAGTTAAGAAATTTTTCATTAGTTTTTATTGATTGTTCGATGGCAGGCATATTAATGAGCGTATGAAAATAGCGCAGGCTGGCAAAGAGAGTGAGCAGCAGAATAGTGTTGGTTAAGGGCCAAATTCTCAGCGCATAGTTAACCGTTGGCAAGGGTTAAGCTATCGAGTTTCATATTCCCTCATGCCCATATAGTTAAACTTTTGTTTTATTTAGACTTTTTTGTGGAACGAAATTCCAATTTGTAACTGCTTTTACGAGTAGAATTTTTATTTCTTCATTCAAAATTACAAATCCCTTGGAATGATTAAAAATAAAAATTAAATATACGTTCCACTTAGAGTCCACTTGCGTTCCACATACGTTCCACATACTTGAGTCTACTACTACTACGCTACTTTATTTTCGCAATACTAAACATGCATTTTGGCTCCCACATACGTGCCACAAATAAAAACATTTATTCTTGCTTTAAAAAATACACTTATAAATTAATTTTAAACAGCTTTGCACTAACGGCTTTTTGCTTAAATAAAATATTACTTTACACTTACATGTTCACGCGAAATGCCTTAATTTAGTACCTTATTCCATTACAAGAACTCATATAAATTTCCATTACAATTGAATTATTTGATCCCAGCGCGCTTATCCGCACAAAAAAAAGGACAAAGCGAAAGTTTACGCTCCCACCATTGGCGTTTTTCGATCGCCTACAAATTACTACCTTCCTGCTGTGAAGACATAAAAATGCTAATATATGTATGCGATCCCCGCTCCTCGCACTTCACCAAGCGGCTTTGATAGCATAAAAAACGAAAATATTTTACTTGAAGCGCCACATTGAATTCCAATTAAGTTTGTCCTTTGTCGCTATTAGAAAATTGTCAGCTGCATGTAATAACAGCTACTAGTCGAAAGGCTGCCAGCTATCGCTGCTGCGGCAATAAAAAACATTTCACAACTCACCCTCCGCCCGGCGCCAGTTCGTCTTGCACGGCACTCTCCACATAAAAGGCTGTGCACCATCTTTAACACACTTTCGCAACCCACCCACGTCTCACTTGCATTTGGTATCGCTCCACTTCATTGCATACTTTTCAGCACACCACAATGATTTACACTTCAAAGCCACAACAGTTGCCGCCGCCACAATGACGACGCCGACGACGACGACGACAAGGAAGGAAGTAAAAAATCCTTTGAGACTAAGACTTCCGCAAGGCTTTCGCCAATTCGCGCCAACACTGCTTGATTCAACATTTAACAGGCCGCTCCAAAGCAGACTTCCCTTTCTGCACTACACTTTCGCCGCTTTGCTGCATCTTCTTTTCCGCAGCAATGTAATTTCGAGTATACCAACTGAGTGGAATTGCAATTTTTCAATTTATATGCCACCTTCTACAACTCACCCTTTTCACACGTTCCACAATTTATTACCAGCTACATATTCTCCAGTGGCGCAAACACAATGCGTTCGCATTATTTACACGAGTTGGAGCGGTGTGGTAGCGGCTGGGGGGGCCTTTGTAGGCGTTCAGTTGGCTGATGAAAATTTAAGCGCCGCCTTAGAAAAGAAAATATTGGCATAAATTATGTTGCAGCAGCGCGCGCTGGCTGTATATGGCTTCAGAGCTGGGGAATTGCTCCGCTCATCCTCTCCTGCTGCGACGCCTTTGGGCCAATTGATAATAGCAACTTGTACTCGATTTAGTTTTCTGTTTTTTGTGCATTTTCGCGCTTTGACTACCAATTTCACATTTCAATACCCCAAGTTGAGAAGTTCAGATAGCGAAAATGTGTGTGTGTAAACTAAAATCGGTGAGTGGCTGGGTGGCTCAAGCGCCTTTAATTTTTTTGTGGAACCCCTTTCTTTTGCTGCGGTCGCCTGAGTGGCATGCAAATGACTTTGGATTTTAATTAAAACGATGCTTTTTGCCGTTGCCACTGCTGCAATTGATGACTGCCGCGACTAGGCAACTATGTACATACGTATGTATGTACGTCAATAAGTGAGGAATAAAAAAAATTGCAAAAAGATATCTTCGACGAAAGAAGTGCGCGCACACCCCTAAGCGGTGCTGAACAAAGGCAGTGAGTGAATGCATCATTTAAGCCTGTGAATGTTGTTAAAAATGTTCACACAAAGGCCTAAAACTCAAAGGCAACTTAAGCCAATACGGAAATGCTATTCAAATTGGCCTACTGATTTTTTCGAAGCCGAAGCCAATGCCGCTGTCATCACTTAACTTTTGCGCTTTTGATGCTGTGCAGGGAGTTCCATTCTTTTCATTGCTTATTCACACTTTCTTCCGTTGCTCATTTGTCTCACTAAACAAAGCTACCAGATTGTTCACGCTTAGGCGATTCGTGATTAACTTTGTAAGAAAAGTCGAAAGATAAAAGCGAAAATTGAAGCAATTGACTTTGCAAGCATTGTGAGCGGCGAAGAATTAACAATTAAACAGTCGAATGATTAGCGGCTTGGGTAGTTGAGTATTTCCTGGAACAAAAAATTGTTATTCAGTTTACTGAACGGAAGCGATTATGAATGATTTACAGCAGCTGTCAATTGTAATGCTTTTGTTATCCATATTTTTAGTCATTAATAATAAATTTAAAATAATATCATACACAATTGTATTATTCGACAAATTTCTAATGAATATTTTCTTTCCTTCATTTTCAGGTATGTTTTGAATGCAGTACCAATTTAAAAGTTAACAAAGTTGTGAGTTCAAATATGTTTTAATATAGCCCTAATGAATTTTTTATATGTGCGACATGTATTAATAAATAATGAAGATATGTAGGGACTTACTCAATATAAAGAAATATATCGATAAAAAAATATTTTACTAAAATACGCATAAAATCCACATACATTTCTCTACGAAAAATTGAATTTTATAATTATTGCGCACAATCCACGGAAAATATATAAAGTTCTAAAATTTTCAATAAGTCCCACATGAGTTCCACATACGTTCCACAACTAAAAATTAATAATGGGACAGTTCTATATATACTGAAAGAATTTCTACTTTTTTTTAGAAAAAAGTTAGCTCGAAAGCAACTAAACAGATTTGAACGCAGCTTATTACTGCGTCAATCTAATGTTAATGATAAAGAATTTCGACGTTTTTTAGAAAAAGGTTAGCTCGAAAGCTACTTAAAATATTTGGACGCATCGGATAACTGCGTCAAATAAATGTTATCCAAGCTAATTTTCAAAAATTGTTAACACTTATGAGCCATTACCGAATATTCGATAGTTTAAGCGATGCATTACCCTGGACAATCAATGGAAAATATATGAAATTCTACAATTTTTAATAATTTCCACATGAGTTCCACATACATACGTTACACAACGCAAAATTTAGATTTTTACAGTCTATACATATTGAAAAATAATTTTCATGTTTTTTGCAAAAAAAGTTAGCTCGAAGACTATTCAAAAGATTTTGACAATTTTTATGACCGCTGCGCCAATTTTTAAATATTTTCATTAACTTTTATAAGCAACAAAACGAATATTCGATAAGTACGAAAAAATTCAAATATTTTTTAACTCTAAAAATGTTTCCCAACAATATTTTCGAGCTTTCCAGCCTCATGACTGGTTAGTTGTTCTCCGAAGGCAAAAAGATTGATGATTTATAGACAGAATCGTACGCGGAATTGGGACTTCCTTTTTCCAGGCTAAAGCCATGATCTTAATCGACTCCAATTTACGTTCCACACGCGCTACAGAGCAAAACTAGTTTAAAAAATGCATAATTGTTTACTGCGAAAGTAATTATCCCTTTATTTTTAACTTAAATTTATGTTCCACATGCGTTCCACAATCGTAATCATCCACAATCGCAAGCTGTGTTGCTAAAAATATTAAAGTAACTTTTTTAGGATTACAGTTTATGTTCCACATACGTTCTACATCAAAAAATCATCCAAATAATTTAGAGTTTATTGCTACAAACTTCACAGCTACTTTACAGTTTCCGCTCATATTTCGTGTATGTATGTACGTTCCACAACTTAATAAATTAGCTAAATATTAAAAATTTGTTTGCAGTAATCTCAAAAGCGTTTAACTTTCGATTCAAGCTTATGTTCCACATACGTTTCAAAACTTAAAAAAAAATAAACAAAAGAGTTACAAAAAGCCCTTAAATATTAAATTTATTAGCTTACACGTTTACCTCAAATCACATATGTGTTTATATGGCTTAACCCTTAAATTTTGCTACATAAGAGAGTGTTAATAACCTTAATTTACTACGCACATACGTACGTAGCTGCACAACCCCTTTGCGCACATTGCAACGTACAACAAATGTTAATTTACCAATTAAAAATAAGTCAAGTAACACACATTGTAATAGAAACAAGCAAAAACGAACTTAAAAAGAACCAAATAAACATACATAATCTAAATGAGATCACACGCGCATACAAACGAACGCAAATCTTATTAAGATAACAAAAAGCGGCCAAAGTGTTTTGGTGGTATGAAATAAATATGTATGTACATTCATACATAAGTGCGTTACAAAGCAGTGCGGCGGGCGACTGGTAAAGTGTGTAGGCAAGTGCCACCAAAGCTAGTCAAAGTAGATGGCGCACGCTCACACACACCAAAGCAGTTAAAACAGCTACAAAATCTAAAGGTGTGCCGCTGCCGCCAAGTTTTCATTTCGCCTCTTTTTTCAGTTTAATATTTACTGTTGTTGGTGGCTGGCAATTTTAATGAAATTAACCCCACATTTTTCGCCCAAACCAACAATACTATTATAGCTAGCTGCAGCAACGGCAACGGCAACAACAACGAAAATGTATTTGGATTTTATGCGCGTGAGAGCTATGTTTGTGTGTGGAACACTCCTATATGTGCCAGTGTTGATGTTGAATGTGTATATTTATTTACATATGACCTTACATATGCTAACGCGCCTAGATGTATGCCAAGCATAGAGCGCAAAAGACTCGAATGCATATACATGTATGTACATATATCGCTGTCTGCCTTGTGGCAGGTGCAGTCAGCCAGGCAGCGAACCGACGAGTAATTTAGATACGAGAATGTAGCTCTGCTAATAAAGTACCGCTTGACACGCGACTTTTTCTTGCCACACACTTGCTGCTTTTCTTTCGTAGCTATTTCCTTTTGCGCCAGCAATGAGGGCAAGCAGGCGTATGAATATGTATGTTTGTGTACATATGTACATGTGTATATACTACATACCTGCCACGAGTGGGTACTTCATGTAACCGCTAAGCCAATGTAGCTATTGTTTTAAATTATGCCAACCCTTTCTGTGTGGCGAGCGCATACTCACACACGCACAAACTCACACACATACTTATATTTGCATATGCATTTATTTTTCCTATATGTATGTATGTATGCGCTTGCAAACACCTTTTGCTCGTAAGCCACTTGAATTTTCATACAAACATACAAAAGAATTCTACGACTTGACTGCTTTGCCTGCCTGAATTTCAGCGCCGTGCAGCAAGCAAACTTGCGACCGGATGTGGCATGCGGGGTAACACAACCTCACCATGTATTCATGTATACCCCAGCGTGCGTTTGGCTATGTGGCAAGTAAGTCGGAAATATTAGCCGCTTGCTGCAATTTTAATTACATTCAACGAACAATAACAACAAGTACTATAGAAAAAGAAAACGAACAAGTAGCGTACAAGCGTGTAAAAGCAAAAATTCAAAAAAGTAAAATAAACAACAGTATACTCAACAGCAGCTATGCAACCTAGGGTGGCATATGTAAATTTTGCCTTACAAGCGCTGCCTATTTACAGGCGCCTACGCGACGCCCACACAATGGTAATGTTGTTACAATGTTTTTGAAACTTACTTTGAAAAAGAAGGAATACAAAACAGCAACAGCAATAAGCAGTAAAATAGTAGCTCAAGTTTTCACTTTACTGAGTTACTCTCTACTCGTAGTTTACACTTGCCTAGTAAATATTGGCTTTGCAAAATGCAGTTAAATGCAAATATTTTCAAACACAAACAGGCGAGCGACGACATGCACTACAACAGACATACTGTACCGGACAAAAGTATTGAGACAGAGAATTGTTCGCAGTGTTGCATTCTTTTTTATTTCATACTATAATAAAAATCATAAAAATAAAATCTCTAAACTTTATGCAAAACTCAGGAAAATTCAATAAATTTGCGTACTAATTTTCGATTTTCTAATCAGATTTTTTAGAAAAACTCTAAGCATGCAGTTTGAAAGCCAATTCAATTCTTGTATAACAAAGTGCAAGTTTGGAGTTGAAAAAAAAATCGCATTAATTTTTGGATTTAATTTTCAGAGTTTCTTCCATACAAATTATGTTTGGCATTTTTTTTTTGTACGGAGGAAAATAATACACTCCACAAAAAAAAACTCCTGAGTTTTGCATAAATTTCCAACTATTTAATCAGATTTTTGAGATTTTTTTTGAGTATGCAGATTTGTTTTCCAATCAATTATATCATAATGCACGTTTTAAGTAGCTAGAAATTACCGTTGATTTCTGAAAATTTTTTTCACGCAGTCTCTTCCATACAAAAATTTTTTTTTCGAAAACACATTATATGGAAAAAATGCAAAACACCTTCAACAAAAAAATTCTCAAAAATCAACGCGATTTTTGACTAACTCCGAACTTGCATTTTTTTTACTAGAACAGGCTGCAAAACTGCGTACTCAAAAAAATTATAAAAAATCTCATTGAAAAGTGGAAAACTTGCGTGGAAATTTGCAGAATTTTCGCGAGTTTTGCACAAAGTTTAGAAATTATATTTTTATGTTTTTTGTTGCAGAATGAACCATACTTTTATACAAAATTGGCGAAAAAATAATAAAAATTGTTGCAAATATTTGTGAAAATTTGCTGTGCCAATACTTTGTTCCGGCAGTGTATGTATATACTACTCAGCTCGTCAGCACTTCACTTGCTGTTAGTTTGGTGTACATACAAGTACGCGCACATACTTAAATATGTTTACCTGCTCGTCTAAATACAACTCGCTTCACACTTTGAGTGTTGTTTATTTGTTGCGCTGAGATAGAGTTGAGTGCATCATTCTTACTTAGTTATTTAAATGTTAAATAGGCGTCAAGTTGCAGGAGCTAAATTTGCAACACGCTTTGTTAGACTATTTATAGCGTTTATTTTTAAATAGATTTGATGTGAATTTACGAGCACGAAATTTTCGTTTGCTCAAGAGGAATGGATTTGAAAACTTTCGAATCAGGGTAAAGCTTTCTTATCTTCAACAGTAAGCTGACGTTAATTCAAAGCACTAAAGTGCAACATTTAGCTGGTAGGTATTAACAAATTAGAGCTAATCTTCTTTTTCTGTACCTCTACGATCTGAAAAGTTTAAGAGAAGTATACCTCTACTACTGCTTGTGGTTTTCCTCGGCTCATTTAAAACCGTGCCGTACCTCTCTTTAACTCATTTGCGTTATCTCTCTTTATTCTGCTTTAACGCTCCCCCTCTCTCACCACCTTCCTTTCCCTCTTACACTTTTTCCCCTAACTAGACGCGTTATGCTTCGCCTTATCCGCTTACCTTAACAAAATTTCTATGTCAAAAAAGTGAGTAGCCGCACGGACCGTTCGTTTGTTACTACTCAACTGAATTAAGATTCATTTAAAGTAAGGGAGCTGATTATAAGGAGTTCATCCGGTGCTCACACAAGCCCGTTATGTTGTACAGTTGGTATCCCTTCTCTTCTGTAATCTAAAAGCGCTTTCCGTCTTCTATATTTGCCTTTCTTTTTTTCCTCTTTCCCTCTCTCGTTCCACCGATCTTTCTCCCTCTTTCATGAGAAACCTTGCTTCGCATAAATCGCTTTCCTTATCCGAATTTCCAAGCTGTATAAAATGATGGCCTATTCTTTGTTCAGTGATCGTGCACTTTTTACTTCTCAACTGAACTATAATTAATTTAAAGTAAGTCAGCTGCTTCCAAGGTGTTCACGGTGTAATCACAGAAGCCTAATAGTATCCAGCGCAGGGTATCTTCACTGCTTTTGTAAAATCTAGTCAGTTCATTCTATGAGAAAATGCCTATATAAATCTGTAGCTTATTTCGCTCAGGATTCTAAAGACATCCACTGCCCTGAATCATTTCTCATCACTTCTGGTTTTAAAATGGATATCCGTTTTTTTTCTTTTCCATTGAAGTCTGAGATGAGATTCCATTTATCGTCCAGTTAACAGTATGATTTGTAAAGGTTCCAATATACATATGTATATTGCACTTCGTCAGTTTTGCTTTCAAAAACTTGTAAAACCATCCTTTGAGAATTATAATTTGGTACTAAGCCTTCCCAAGAATTTCACCCATTCTTCCGAATTTAATAGATAAGCTCCAACTAAGCTGATATATTTTGTAAACACGAGTTTTTCAGAGCATGGTCTTCCTAAAGCACGCCCAATGCTTATTGATGTCGTGAACAATTTTTTGTTGAAGCTGAATGAAGATCTGATGAAATTTCAAACATGTGAACCTTGGTTGAAGATTTGGGAGAGCGTTTTGACGCGTTTTTACGTTAACTCAGCCTTTGTGAAAGCATGTTAAAGTTTTGTGAAAGCTTGTTGCAACTTTACAAAAGCTTTTTGATATTTGTATATAGTTTTGTAAAAGCTTTTTGAAGCTTTTTTAAAGTCTATTGGAGCTTTATAAAAACCTGTTGAAGCCTCGAGCACCCAATTCGAAACTGTTTTGTGAACTAAAATTTTCAGCAGCTTTCTCTTTTAAAAGCGCTTACGTTAGAGATCTATAAGTCAACGCCTGCTGAAGCTTTATGAATGCCTGTTGGAATTTTGTTAGGTCTGAATAGTTGAAGTTACATGACAGCTTTCTGAAGCTTTGTAAAAGCTTGTTGAAGCTTTGTGAGACTTTGTTGTAGCCTTTAGCAACCAATTCGAAAACATTTGTTTTTTATCAAATTCTCACCAGTTTCAAAGTATAAGTGAAAGCCGCAGGAGCTTTATGAAAGTTGGTTAAAATTATTGGAAAACTTTGTGAACGCTTGTTGTAGCTTTGTTAAAGTTGATGGAAGCTTTGTGAAAGCCTGTTGAAGTTTTAGTAGCTTTGAACAACAAGCTCGAAATCTTTTGGGTACTAAAATTTTCACCGGCTTTCTCTTTTAAAAGCACTTAGTAAGGGATTCTTTACTTTATAAAAGCTTGTTGAGATTTGGTTAGAGCTTATCTAAGCCAAAGGTTTGCGGAGCTTTGGAAAAGCTTTTTGGAGCTTTGGAAAAGCTTTTTGAAGCTTTGTGAAGCCAATCTCTGTGCATATTTTAAAATTCTTACCTTTTTTATCTTTTTCTGTACAGGTCAAACATTGTCGAAAGCTTATTGAAACTTCTTATTGCGCTGCTCTTAATCACTCAATTGCTTGGCTTCAAAGTGGCTATAGTATGCTACTTTAGTTCAGGAATTACATTTAGTACTTGACTGCCTTAGTACTTTGAAAGGTGAAAGCTCTCTCTTATTATTTATATTTTTTTCAGTCTCGCGTTTTCCTTCCCCAAAAAATAAAAAATAAAATCTTTTAAAATGTCCTTTATTTTCGCTTAGCACTTTGGAAGGTGAAAGCTCTCTTTTATAATATATATTTTTTTCAGTCTCGCGTTTTCCTTCCCACAAAAATAAAAAAAAATCTTTTAAAATTTCCTTTATTTTCGCTGGCACGAAAATGTTTCCTCAAGAAGGAAAATGAGCGAAATGTATAGGAAAAAATTAGTAAAAAAAATATTGAAAATGGCTAGTACATAGAAGCATTAAACACATTCTGCCTGTAAAGAGAACTAAGCAAACTTAGCGATCATACCCCACGGGCAGGTGTACGACGCAGCCAACAGGCTTACAATGTCAACAGCCAGGCAGGCAGCTCTACAAGCCTTCACTCGTACACCCACCCCCACTTACCAGCTTGCATAGAACACGTTTTAAGGCAAATCCTTGTCAAGGATTATTAGCAAAGCGTAGCGAAAAATTTTATATTACTTGATTATGTGCGTATTATTTTGACGTGGCAATAGAAACGAAAGAAAAAGTAAGAGTGTAGAGAATGGGAGATTACGTGTACGAGTTACGTTGGGCGCCTGCCGCTACCTTGTGAATGGGTGTTTACGCGACACCACCCACCACACACTTCAAAGGATGCTGTTATTGCTACGAGGAGGCAGCCGCTTTTCGACGTTTTGTTGCATGCTTTATATTTTACTGTTGTTGTTCTGATGTTTATTGTGAACATGTTGTTCATGATTTGTTGTTAATGTTGTTGTTGCACATTATTGCTTGTTGTACTTATGTATGTACTGTACTCGTACATACATACATACAAGTACAAGTGACGGAAATTGATGCATAAAGGCGCGCTTGATTGAGTTGACAAGTTGTAATTTACCGCGAAGCACAAGAGAGGCACTCACACACGCAAACATATATAAGTGAAGCGAATAGCAATGGGGTTTGAATGGCATGCAGCTATATTAAAATGTACGTATGTATGTATATATAGCGCTACATAACTGCGTTGTGGCATGAAGTGAGCTTAGTAGTCATCCTCCAACTCCAAGCTTCTATTGCTTGACTTGTGCAGATATTAGTGTTAGTTGGGCGTTCGGCTGTATGTAGGCGTGTCGCCCATTGTTAATGACTCATTCGACAAGTCATTTGCGCATACGATGCTGTAATTTTCAAGGCATTAAAATGAAATGCCATCAACTGCTGCTATGTGTAGACTATGCGCGGCTGTTCAAGTGCCTTGGTCTTAGTTCAGTATCCTCTTCACTCCGCCTTCAAAAGTTAAACACTCTAACGCAGAGCTTGGCTGACTGCGAAAGGCTTCAAGCATTTTTCTGTGAGTGAGCAGTGAGTTTTACGCTGAGATTGTTTTTTAAACAAATAGACGCAGGCAAGTTGGTGTGAGTAAAAGTGATTAGAGATGGGTAAATACTGTGAAAGACGTGAAGGAAGTATGCGCGTACCATATTTACAATGGAAAATATATTTTTGTTTATTTAGGGCTGAGTTAAACGTAATTTTAGGAAAATAGAAGAGAAATTTATGAATCATTCAAGAAGTTGTGGAATATTTGAATAAGGGGTAGAATAAAATTGAGCGAAAGTCAACTGGCGACAGATTAAAATCCAAGAAGTAGGCGGGAGCAAAATATATAATTAAAAATCTAATATGATATTGCAAAAGTGTCCCTTCTATCCTTGCAATACTTCTTTGAATTGCTGCCGGGACAGAACTCCGTACAATTGAAAAGCAAACTAAAGCAAAATGAGCATCAAAAATTGTCCATTTTTAACTTCAACAAGTCTCAATTGCACGATTGATATTAATAATAAAATAAAAAGTAATCGTATGGAAAAGTAGTACACAGTTAGGGCGCGTTCACACAGAAAGCGATGCGGAGCTGAGGGAACTTCCAGGTATTCACACTGAACGAGGCGAAGCGGAGCTTTTCGGATGAATTCGACTGAAAAGATACCACAAAACTTACCGGTTGTGAAAAGCGGAAAAAATATTAGCTAACGAGAGCTTTTAAGAAATGCTATTATAACATTTCATTTTTATATTGACATCGTATATGACCGATTTTCCACTGCGTCTGCGAAAGTCAATGTCTAGCTTAGGATATTAAAAGTTCAGGCGGTGAGGATGAACGGCTTGTGAAAGCTCAACAATATTTGTGCAAGGTCATTTGACTTATTGGAAGCTCAATTATTCCCAAGAGAGTCTGACAAGCAGTCAAAGCTGTAGTTGAAGGCAAGGTTTTACTAAATTTTACTAGAATTCCTTCATGAAATTATCTCGAACGCATGTCACTGAAGCAGATACTTACATTTTTGAAAGCTTCAAACTATGTATATACATATGTACGTAAAAGCTCACTTGAAGCATTGAAAGTTCTAGATCAGCGATGGGCGCAGAGAGCTTTTACCCTTCCCGCGACTATACAAAATGTATAGAAAGCCCATCACCGCTCTAGATAGTTTTATGGCAGTGTTGGCTAGCGAAAGCTTTTATTTTGTGTCAGGCGTAGAGAAAGCTTCTAAAAGCTTAGGAACGCGTGCCTATGAAGTGGCCAACATTGTTTTATGGTTATGGCTCTAGTCAGAGCTTTTCATCAGTCAATCAAGGGTATTCAGAGTTTATATTATCGATATCTAGCCGAAAGCCCTAAGGCAGCTGAGTTGTTTAAAAAATGGCAGCTGATTGAGAATATTTATCATACTTATCATACGACTTCAACTTTGTTTTAAGTTATTTCAAGATATGAGACTTTTTCTTATTCACTTGAAATATTTCAACATTCATCGAGGCTTCGAAAATTGTGTCTTCCTCATTTCTATTTTTTTTTGCTACACAACAAACCCTCTAAAAGCTTCCAATAAAGTTTTAAAGTTTGTGTAAGCTCGCATTGAAGCTTTGGGGTACGTGAAAGCTCGAATATATCTCTTTATATCTAATGGACTTACAAGTATTTTTAAGAAAAGAAAATGGAGAAGCTCAACACTAACATAAGTGTAAGCGCCAATCTATTATTATCATAATACTGGGGTCGTACATATGTATATGTACAAACGATTTTTCGTCGAAGCTCGGAAAATTCTATTCTGGCTTGAAATCTTTTTTATTCACATATTAAGGAATTACGAAAGCTGTCAATAAAATTTCAAGGCTTTTAAAAGCTCCTCCAAAAGCTCCCTTGTTATGTAAAAGTTGACTTGGTACATTCAAAGGCCAACATTTTATCTGAGTGGGCCTGAAAGTGTTTTCGTAATACATTTTATGCTTCATATGCTGAATTGTGAACTTTTAACAGAGATTTAAGCTCCTTTGATTTAAAACAGCGTTTTCTAAAGTTTAATTGCTTCATACTAAAGCTTTATTGCATGAGTGGTATTCTGCACACACACAATCAATAGGATTTTGATTTATAATTCAAAAAAAAGTAGTTTACCTTTCGAAATGCTTAAAGCTTGGCCTACATATTTCTCTTCTCAATGCATATTAACATTCATTCAACTATCGAACTACTTACAGCAGTACTTATTCCACCGTGACTTAATGGATAGATCTGGGTTTTACTACGCGGTAAGGGCCAGGCACGATTTCGCAACCGAGCACTATCCGCTTTAAAAAAAATAAAAATCTCAATATCGGTCGCCCTCGCCAATAAATTTGTATACTTCCGAAAGTACTTCCTCCATAAAAAATCACCTAACTACCATTAGAAGGCACCGTAGAATACTCAATAAACCATTCAAGTAATAAAATAGTTTACCTGAAATTACCTTAGGTTATCGGCAATTAAAAAACGAAATCCATTTTCCAAATGCTGAATATTTCCGTAAATCAGCTTGTCTTTTCAATAAGCCATTACCTTGCTAAGAAAATCTTTTATGCTGCTGCAAACTTGTTACACTTTCTCTTAAGAATACACACTTTTTTAATAGCTTTAGAACTTCTTGCCGTTCTGGTTGTCCTTTTCCCCTTAACCCCTTTTTATGCAGCCTTCTTAATTCCCGAATGCATAATCACCCTTTTAAGTGCATTTTTAACGACTAATTTAAATTAACTGCTTGCGCGAAAGGACGCTGGCGAGCAAGACGTTTATGCTTTTATTAGTGTAAAGCGAATACAAGCAGAAGGTGTAGAGAGTAAGCTAAGTATGCAAGAGACGCCTGAAAGTATGTAATTGCTAGCGCCTGCCTAATATAACTCTAGGGGGGTGTTTTAAGCAGAGATTTTAATTTTATTTACGTAATATAAAGTGTTGAATTTACGACTTAACATTAATCGCTGCCATGTGCGGTGTTGAGAGCGGTGTTACCATGCTATTATCTATAGAGCATGGTGGATAAAGAAAAAATTAGGCTAATGGCGAAATAGCAGTAATTTCGAGTAGCACTGTAATGTTTTAAGTGCGCAAAAAAGTTTGGCAACACCTTTTTTGGTTTTGGTTACAATCTTCGATAACCAACACAAGCTGTGAAGTTTGTCGGCTTTCTGTGTTCATTAAAAAATATGCCCACTTAGTTAAGGGCGCGGTTTTCTGATTTGGCGCGTGCTTCAAGCAATAAAACTTCATTATTTAGCCTCAGGGGGTACGCCTTTCTTTCGGCGTCTGTCGCTCGCTATAGCAATTAAAATAAATTAAAAATCAGTTGTAAGCCAATAAATTGCTTAGTTTGTGGGGGATGTTCAGGAAATGATGACAAATTGCAAAGCAACTGCCCGGGGATACAAAAACATTTGCCGAAATCGAAAGAATCAGCAAAGTTGTAAAGTGACAAGTCATTGGGTTGCGTGCTGATAAGAAGGAGAAGTGATGAGAGGAGAGAAGGTTAAGTGGACGCAGAGAAAATACAAGGCTGAAAGCGTATGTAGTTGCTGCATGCAGGAAGAAAAGTGAGGTACAGATATAGTGTAGGAATCAGAAAAGTTTGTCAACTCACAGAAGGGAGCTTACTTTTGATGAACTTCTAAGATTTCATTTTCGACTTTTGTTAATCAGAAAATCGTGTGGAGCTCCTGCTTTGAAGCTACGTTAGTGCTCATGCGTCAGTAACCCCGTGCATTTTGATCCATCTTATGAAAACCAAATTTTTTAAAGTGAATTAAAACTTCTATTTTATTTTTGATTTTTTTTTTGCTTCTCGTTACGAAGTCGATATTTGTGATTTTATATTTTTACCTCAATTTTTTATCATTATTTTCTGGCTTACAAATTTTCGACTGAAGATTTTTGTTATTTGGAATTTCTTTTATTTTGATAATTTTTAATAACTTTAGTTAACCCTTAAATGCATCATGTAGCCAATTGGCAACAAACCGTATAAGTGCCCTAAAATGTCCACTTACGCTATAATAATCATTTTCTGGGAAGTGCCGTCGACTGAATAAATGACATTTCAGTAGGCTTCGCAAAGTTTTATTTCAAATTCCTGCCAACTGTTGCATTATTGCGTAGCTCACCAGTTCGTCGAATGAATTCGAGCGCTGCGGTAAACTGGAGTTTCAAGTGTGAACATTATTGGTTTTTAAACTGTGATTTGATTATATAAAAATTACTTCGCTTTTAATTGAGGTATGTATTGTGAAATAATGTTGTTATTTTCATAAACAATTCCTGTAATAGTGGATATAAATGAATATTTCGCTTTGTTGCCATTTGGCTGCATTATGCATTAAACGATAAATTGTGCGTAATTTTTCCGCGGAACTTGTCCGTTACATTGTTTGAATTTGCTTTGTGGTTTACTATTATACATTTGTTTATATGCGTTTATTTGCACAATAGATTTTCATATGGGCTCCAAATTTTTATCGGACAGTGATATAGAAAAGATTTTAGATAATTTTACCGGTTTAGAAAGTGAAGATGACGAAAACGATTGTGATGAGGATAGCATGGAGGATCCAACATTTGTGCCTGGAAGTTTAGAAGATTTTGATGAAAAAGATCATTCGGACGAGGATGGGGATGACGACGACCAAATATCTTCAACATCAGTTTTTAACACGCCGGCTGAGACGGTGCCACCTGCAGTACCAGTTACAGGAGAAGCAAAAATGAAAAATATTATCTGGAAACATAAAAATTTGCAACTGAATGAAGAGCAGTTACGTTTTCGGGGAAATTGTACAATTACTGGCGATTTAGTGAACCTACAAACTCCGTTTCAATTCTTTAATTACCTTTTTTCTGAAGATTTAATGGCTATGATAGTTGAACAAACTAATTTGTACTACACTGGTAAACATCCGGAGAGACCAGGTTCTTTCACCGAATCTGGCATAAGACAGTATATCGGCATTGTTTTGTATATGTCACTTGTTCATATGCCCAGCGTTAGATCTTATTGGAGTGATGAGCTTGGATTTATTCCAATTAAAAGCACAATGTCAGTAAACCATTTTGAAAGATTGCGAGCGCATATTCATTTCAATGATAACTCCAAATTAGTACCAGTGAACGAAGAAGGCCACGATAGACTTTACAAAATAAGGCCACTAATAGAAAACCTAAACCTGAAATTCAATGGGATTCCTTTGGAAGAACATCTTTCCATAGACGAGCAAATCTGATCGACGAAAGTTAGACACTACATGAAACAATACATGCCGATGAAACCTCATAAATGGGGGTTTAAATTTTTTGTACTTGCCGGAGTCTCTGGATTTGCATATAATTTTGAGATATACTCTGGACAGGAGAATATGGCAACACGGCCCGATGATGAGCCAAACCTCGGTGCTACATCAAACGTAGTTCTTCGCTTGTCTCATGGTTGTTTAGTCTATAAAAGAGTACATAAACAAAACGGAACCGCTGATTGTGAAATCTTAAAACAAGCTTAGTTCCGAGCCGAGGTGGATCAATGTTTGTGCATGATAAATACAAATTAACGAAGCGTGGAAGATCAAGCTTTCTTGAGCAAGAAATTCAGTTGAAGAAAAAGAAAGGACCGGCGCAACATGTTCCACCACAAGATATTAGACAGGATCAGTTTGCTCATTGGCCGTTAAATATTGACACAAAAATGAGACGCAAGTATCCTAACTGCAAAGGTTTCTCTCGAGTAAAATGCGAAAAATGTGACGTTGCTCTGTGTTTTAACAAAAACAACAACTGTTTCAAAAACTTTCATGTAAATTGATTCTGTATATGCCTTAGTTAATAAAAGCATGGTGTAGCCATATGCAACAAAACCTTTTTTATAATAAATATCCTTTTCCAAAGCAAAAGATTTTTTTTTATTATTTGTTTCATAAATAACTCGAAATTTCACATCTTCGCAGCAATAAAATAATAAAAAATAAAAAATCATGCATTTAAGGGTTAAGATTAGGTAGGGTTAGGTTATGTTAGGTTAGATGGGTAGTGTAGAAATTTTTAAAGGCTAATTTTCAAATAAGATAGTATCAAACCTTTCTTCTTGCTCTTATTACTTCACCTGGTACAATTTCACCATGATAATTTACATACAATATCGAATGTCATTCTGAGAGTGTAGTGATAATTTGTTTTCCGTACGGACTTTAGCGAAGGCAACTTCAATGACTACGAAGGCTTTCTGCGTATATTGGCAATAGTATGAAGAGGACAAAGCATAAAATGATCCAACAAAAAACGAGTTTCAAAATTTAAATTTAATCTCTGTATATAAGATTTAATTTTGTTTAATCCTTTGTAGAGATATGCTCTTCTCTTTCCAATTACTTTCGCTGGAGAGTATCTCAAGATGGAGTACTTTGACGTTTTTTACTTTTTCGAAAACGTTTTCTTGACTTTACAAGTTTTTTATAGCACTAGATCCTCTGCTTGCCAATTCTTTCCTTGTACAATTTGAGTTTCATAAATTCCTTTTCCAATTACGACCTTTCACCTTACTAGTCTAATCAAGGTGTACACATACTCTTTTATGAATCATTTTGGAAAATACTGTTCTTAAAACGCAGGATCTTATTTTAAATTATTTTCTCAGTAGATATATTAACTCAGAAATACTTATTTTTCTTATATACAACCAAGCCTTTCTTTCTAGCATAGTAACTCCAATTCAGGCTTGAACCACCCGACTTCTATTTTTAGCTACCTCTCCTTCATCTCACCGCGGCTACAACGGAAGCTTTTTGAATCTCTATCCACTTTTGCTGTGCTTGCTAGCTCCGGACTCAACACTCGCGCATTCCCTAGTTTATCGCAACTTTTCAATATTTTAAGCAGTTTTTCTTACTTTCTAAAAGCAATACATTACCGCGATAACAAACAAATAAAAAATTGCAAAATCCCAGTGCTTTTGCTAAGAACTGCAGTAAAAAAAAACTTTATTAGAAAAAAAACAAACACTGGATTATATATACACCAGAGAATTGGCAAGCATCGACTGGACATGTCCCATGATTGAAACATGGCTTTTCCTGTTTAATTTTTTTCACAAACTTTTTATTGCCTTCTCTGGTTTTCTTTGCGCCCCCACCGCCGCCGCCACCGTCGTCGTCGCTTGTTTTTATTCTTGCCTTTATCAGCCTCTCGTCGTCAACGCCATTACCATTTGCGCGAGTAATTAACTAAATTCAAGACAGTCAAAGCAATGGCAATTTCCCGCTCCTCTTTTTCACTCACTTCTCTTACACACGCGCTTGCAAGGATATCCTTTACACGCTCATTGCCGCCGCCTTTGTAGAAAATTGCCAGCTGCCAGTTGCCAGCTGCATTGTCAGCGGAAATCGCTACGCTACCATCGCGTTGCCAGTGTTTTTGTGGCAGGTTGCAAGTGGAAAATGCCATTGCCGCAATTAATACATACCCCAGAGAGACGTGAATGAAAGGACGACATAGCACACAGACACAGAGAGGGGGAGCGAGAGAAGCAAACAGCTGGATGGCGGGGGTAACAATAGCAACAGCAAGTGAATATTGCCAAGCAAGTGAGTGATCGTAGCAGTTCAATAGTTGTGCAATTTTTTTAATGGTCAGCAACCCCTTGAGATTGGTGGCAACAAAAAAAATAATAAAAATCGTCCACACGTCTGGCGTACTTGCTGCCAATCGCTTTACCTTACAACTTCAACGTCACCACCCGCCGCCAGCTAACTTACATAAATACGATTTAAGTACTCACTGAGTAGTGAAATACACATACATATGTATGTAAGTGTGTCCATGGTGGACATGTCCTAATGTTAATAGCAATGGTAATTATTTTTCCATGTCGCATACTATATTTTCTTTGGAAATTAAGCGCAATTCATTTGATGGCGCCAACCAATATTGTCTTTTGCTTGCTTTATCCTAACGGAATGGGGGGGAGAGAGTAAGTAAGGCTAAGGGATTCGTGGTATCACTTGAGACGGCAAACGGAAACGGAAATGCTGCAGTGTGCAGCAGCAATATATCAATTGTTGTTTGTGTAATCAGCAATTATCTGCGCATTTCTTCGTTAATTCTCGTCTTTTCCCTTTACTGATTTTTCCGTTATCGCATGTCGCTAATTGTTGTTGTAATCGCAGTTGATTCACTTGTTCAACGTTTTTGCTTTGTGCCTGCCAGCCAACTCCTCAAGCGGAAGTGCTGCATTTGAAGGCAAACTGTGGTAGGATTTAAGATAGTCGCTTTTGGTTACGACTTTGTAAGAACGCGACAGGAAGTGTTAAAGGCGGTTCAAAGAGAATTGCGTGTGCCTGATGATAATCGATAAGAAATAGCGTGCGGATTTTTATGAAAAACCTTTTCTAGTAACTTTTTTGAGTAAACATTTTTTTACAAAATTTTATTTTATTTTTTAATAATTTGTGTTCAATTTATGCAAAAATTTTTTAAGCAAAAATTTGTTGTACTAAATATCTTTGTAATAAAAAGTTTTATAATAAAATACAAATTAAAAAAAGTCCTAGTTTCAGTTTTTACACAAAAAAAAAATCTATCTAAATTCTGACTAACGACATACATTTTGTTCAGCACATAAATTCTAATAGATAAGTATACAAACATTTATTGACTTAAAATTTTTTGCGTTAAAAATTTTTGTATTAAAAAATAAAAAAATGCAAATTTTTAAATAAAGCTAGACAAATCCAGCTTTAGTTTTTGGTTATTACTTTTAAATATAGTTTACACCGTGACAAATGCTGTATAAAATAAGTCTCAACCTTTGTAAACAATTTAGGAAAAATCTATAAAATTTTTAAACTTTGTAATAAAAATATTAGGAAAATATCAGGTATGTTTAATATCCAATTTAATTCAAGTAAAAGAATGTGCCTAAAAATTGTCAGTGATTTTTGAAAATGTTTTACCGTCGATTTTGCGCAGTTTTTTCCATGAAGCGACTGCCTTCGTATGAAAAAAAAAATATCGAAAATCAACCAGAACTTTGAGCTACTTCAAATATGTACTTCGTTTTACTAAAATTAAATGCAATTTTTATGTAAAATTGTGAATTTTTCTAAATTTTGCGCAAAGTTTGAAACGCTTATTCATAAAATAAATTTTTTTTTTTACTTTATAAAATTCTACCAAATTTAAAGAAAGTTGTGGAACAATTTATGTGATAAAAATTCTATATAAAAAAAAAATTAATGAAAAATCCAAAAAATTTCTTCAACTTTTTTTCAGTTTTCTTTTGTAATTTATACGAGAAAGAAAAATTCTAGAATGCCTGTATAGCAAAAATAAATACTAAATCTCTTTGATGAATGTATATTCCGATTAGTTTTTCATTTATTTCATTTGTATACTAATAGGCTCGTCTGATTTGAGTTTAAAGATAAATTTTTTGGTTTTTCTATATTTCAAGCATTGCGTTCCTAGTTTCAATGAAACCGTCAGTCAAATCGGAGCCATGATAGCCTTGGCATGCCAGGTTGTAAATGTTAACCTCCTTGAAATGTATTACAGAAATAAGCAGCCAACTTATTCCAGTACAAACGCAGTTTTCTTCAGATATTTCCATCGATCTTGAGCGAACGATCAGACTTTTAACCAGTATCCTATGTATAAAAGTACAGGCAACAAGCCTTATTTCTTCACCTTATAAAAGAGCTCTGTTCAGGATAAAAATATCACATCATTTTAGGAAGCGCATAGCAGTGGCCAGTGCTTGAGGCAAAATTTTTATGGTATAACGATGGTTCGACACTACTTTTCAGAATTTAATGAGCTTAATTTTAAAATACTATTTCACAAAAATTTGTTTAGCCTCTATGTATATATATAAGTACGTACATATCTAAAGTGCTTTAAATTCCTGCCCAAGTTCGGGTTTGATACTTACACATTCGTAGAGCTGCTGTCACTGGCGCTAAAACCCCTATTTTACATGCTGTCAAACTAATATCCAAGCACGCTCATGCGACAGTTAGCGAAAAATCCAAATCCACGTAAGAGAAACGGAGAAGACCAATAAACCTCACGAATGCCTATGTAGAAATGCAAAAGTTTTGCGCAGAAAAGTAGTCATATAGTATTTAAAAACACCCCTTACGCTCGGTCACATTATATTGCAGATAGCTATCGCGGCGATAAAGATGACTTAGCGTCGACTGCCTGTACTTGTGTGGATACTCCACTCCCGCACTTTTCTTTGAAGCGTGGCGGGTTGGCAACATTTCGCTCGGCTGCTTTTTTGCTGCTGCTTCGTAACCGCAACAAAGTGCTTCATATTCCCATACTCCTTTCCGCTGGTGTATCCTAGGCGTTGTAAGAAAGTATTAAATTTACATGAAAACTTTTTTCTACGCAAACATAACTGAATATGGAGGCTTTTTCTTTCATTTGCCAACCAGCTCATATGCTGAAAGAAAAATATTTTCATGCTTTTCTTATGAAATTTTTATGCTTGCTTGACTCCACTTCCTTGCTGCTAGCCAGATCAAAATGTTTTCTTAGAACGAGTTTGTTGAATGGATAACTGAAAAGGCGGCTAAGTCCATGTGCAAGGACAGTTGTAGATTGCATATTTACTTTTTTTGTGTTTGTGTTTCAAATATGTACATAAATTCATGTGTGCCTAATGTAGTTGTATGCGTGTGCGAGGAAGGGGAGCTGGCTGCTTTGCAGCGTGGCTACTGCTAGATATTTGAGTTTAAAAATTTTCCTCCAGCCATTTTTACAGGCGCGCGTACATCCTTCCCCCACTCACATGTAGCCTTTACAATATGTAGAGATATGTGAAGCTTAAAAAAACTTACAATAAAATTGTATTCAGCTGTAAGTTATAGGGATTTGCAAACTTTGTTTAAAGCAGAGTAAAAAATAAAAATTTCGGTAATTCACGTAAAGAAAAAGGGGCAGAGTTCGGGCAGACATTGAGAGGCTTGTCAGAAAAAAATTAGTTTAGAACTTATTTTCTGCATTTTTTTTTTTATTATCGAACCATTTTCTTGGCCTGCACGGTGAACCGATAACTTCAAACAAATCTGCTTTCATTTTAAACTATTCAGTTTAAATTGTACTCAAATTTTGCCTTTGAAGTTGATGTATGTGAAAAGTTTGGCTACCCAGAGCAAAAAGAATATGAAAAAAATTATTACATATAGTGAAATATGTGTGGTGAGTAAACTACGTGCACATATAAATAATTGTACGCTTACGTTTTGAGATAAAAATCAACAGCTTTTCGTATAATTTTAGGTTACTTTAAAAATTATGGGAACTTTTTATCGATACAAAATAGCTGTTTTGTGTTATAAATCACAGAGCCCCTCATATTTTGAAATATTTATAGTTATTTAGCTTTCCATAAAAATTATGGCAAACGAAATTTTAAGAAAATGGTAATTAACATTTATCTCGTTACAATATAAATCTAAGTATATTAAAAAGAAGACTTTGAGCTTGTTATAAAAATTATAGGAACTGCTACCTGGGGACAGGCAGCCATAGACAGCAAATTTTTTTCCATATAAGATTGCCGTTTTGCGTTGAAAATTATGCTGTTCTAAATATTATATAATACTTAAAGCTATTTAACTTGCCACATAAATTATGGCAACACAAATTTGCAAACAAAAATGGCACTCCACAAGTATTTCGTTAAAAGTTTGATAAGAAAAAATAAGGCTTTGAGTTTGCTATAAAAATTATAGGAACTGCCGTTTACGTGCCCTAAAAAATTATAAATTTTTTGCTTTCTATTTCTAAAATAAATTATGGCAACCTTAAATCGATTTCTAGGTCATCTTTGAGCAGTTCTTAATTTATTTCGTCAACTGAAATTTGAAAACAACGACTAGAACTTATCTCTGTATCTTTGTCCTCCAAACAAAGATTTATGTCTTGCACGCGTTCGCCACACAACTTTCACTTCCTTGAAGGAGTATACTTCCTCTGCTCAACATTTTCATTTATCGAACTTCAATATAAAAAAGTATTTGCGTAGAATAAGACAAACCACTACAGATAATCATCGGGAAGCATACAATTCGTGCGTATGTGCGTGAAAATGTGCCGCATAAATAAATAAAATATTGCACAACGAAAAGGGGGCGCTGAGACGACGTCGGCTGTGTCTCAATAATAATGAATTTGTAAAAGTTTCTTAGTCGTTAGCCATGACGAATTTGTTGGCAAAAAAGTTTATGTTCCTTTCTTTTTTGCAATTCTTACAAGAGATTAAGCAACGTACCCGGCAAATACACGCAATATTTTTTGTTGTATAACTCCATATGTAGCCATTGAAGTGCGTATGTGTGTATGCGGCTAGAAAAATCCACCCCCAAGCGAGGAAAAATAGCAAGTATGACGAAATTCGTAGCGAAATTGCTTCTTTTGTTCTATTATAAATTTTGCGGTGAGTCATAAATATGTACACACAAATACGCCTAAATAAATACATACATACATATATACACATGTAATAATGCTAAGAGATGTAGTGATAAAATATGCACTTCACTTGGTTGTGCTTTTTTGCCCAAAATCTGACAAACTTCGAGGCGAGAACCCTTCATCAGCATCCGCCTTTTGAGTAGCTGTCACTCTTTTGGGTGAATTTATAGCCACAATTCATAAATGTTTAAACTTAGCATGCTCGTGTTTCTTTATTGACGCACGTACATACATACATTCGTATGTGTTGCTATAAAAACAAATTTATTGGAAATTTCACTTATCTACCCTCAACTCAATTGAATTCAATTCGTGCTTTTGTTTGCCACCCTCTTGATGAAAATAATTTATTTCAATTTTTGAAGAAGGCCACAAAAAAAACGGCTATAAAAGCCAACAATTTTCCATATTATGCTGCACGTCCCATAAGCTCTACAAGTACAGACAATTTGATGTCTAATCTGCCAAGATTTTGTACAGACATATTTTTTCATGTTTTTGTCCCATCTTCAAAATACACTATGGTTGGTTTATTGTATTTGCTTTATTAGTAATATTTCTTTTTCACTCTAGCCAGCTAAAACAAGTTTTGAAAACTAATATTTTGTTGCATGGTCTCTAAATTTTTAGGATAAATCAATTACTACGAGTATTAAAACTGTATTTACATTATTTAAAAGTCAATTTTATATAAGTAAAATGCTATTGGTACAAATTTTAGTTTCCTATAAAAATTAGTGCACTCGTAAAATTACTCAAATCGCTGCTGAATAATGTTAGAAATGTTAAAAATCAAAAAATCTGACCTTTTAAGGTTGCTATAAAAATTATAGCAACACCCAAATTACAAAAATTTTTCGTATACATTTTCTTTCAAAATTTAAATCACAACTAAAATAATTAGGAAACAATTTTCATTCAAATTTTTTGTTCAAAGTTGCTATAAAAGTTCCGTAATCTAAAAAATTTATTCATTTGAAAAGTTAATATTCTTAAATTGTAATAGATGGATCAGCTAGTATTATTTGTATATAAGAATTATGGAATTATATCAAATTTATAGATGAAACCACGATCAAAATATTTTAAAATAACACTAAGAAAATAGTTTGTACGGTTGCCCTAGAAATTTTTAATTTTTTAGCAGAAAAGAAAATAGCATGCGCGCTCAAGCTCAAAAATATTCTGAAGTTATTTTATGCTGCCATAAAAATTGTTTTTTTTATAAATCATAGAGAAATTTTAATGTCTTTAAATCAAACACTAGTAAACATATAATAAATTTAACCTTAAAAATTACTATAAGCTATACGATAAATACTTTTTAAGCATTCACATATAATATAGAGACAACATATTAAAAATTAGTTTCCTATAAAAATTATACCATTTTTTTTTTATAAATCATGCGTTTACTTGAGAGACGGACTTTTCGAAACTCTCTAACTAAACTAACTGTCAAAAATTAGTGTTACAGATAAATTTTTTAAGTCTGTTATCTTAAAATACTGAAACAATTTAATATTTAAGTTACTATAAAAATTATAGTAAACCATTTGGTCATATAAATTACACTTATGGACGTGGAGAATAAAGTTTAAGCTGCAACAAAAGAAAAATATGCATAAGTGAGATTCCTATAAAAATTATAGCAACATTTTTTTTTTTCAAAAATTACAAAAACAAGCGAAAAGCTAGCGAAGTACATAGTATATTCCAAGTATCAACAAATGAATGAAATCTTAGCTAAGCAATGTGGCATTTCTCTTACAAATATTTTCAATATTCAATTTCTCTTTGTACCAAATCTTTACTGCATATTCACGCTTTAAAATCTTTTTCTCTTCTTCTTGAATAACGTTTCTAAAACTCTAATTATACATATTGTTTGCCTATTTACTTTGTGCACTCCTCATTTGTTTGTCTTCTATGACGACGCCTTTGAGTGGCCTCCATTGTCAGGCGGTCCATTAGTAAGTGACACTCACAAGTAACTTTCTAAGAGCGGCTTATTTGTTGATTTCCATGCCAACTCGCTACTTCCATCTTCCGCTTGAGTAGCGCAATATTTAAAACTAACAAATCTTTTGTACATTTCAATGCGGTTCCTTTGAATTTAAATATGTACATATGTAAGTGATTTTCCTGCTAATTTATGCTTTTGCCAGATTTTATTTATTTTTTTTTTCTTTTTGCATATCCTTCCGCCTTCGCTCACTCAAATCGCACAACCTTTCATTCACTAGTTTTCCCATTATCGAAACGTTTTTAAATCCTTTATTTTTCAATTTAAATTTTCCAACAACAGCATAATATTACTTTGTTAAAGGATTTTCAAATAAATGAAAAGTTCGTGAGTAATATCACACAAAAAAATTGCAATGAGGTGCTCACTCTGACAACTAACAAATAAAACTTTTATCAAGCTCAGGCGCTGGGCGCTGGAGAAGAGAGTGGAGCAAGGAGTAAGGAAACAAAATAATAATGGCAGACAATATCCTTAACTAAAACTTTTGGCATAGTAGCATCCTGCCATTATCCTGTCACGCAGTTGCCTGGCCACCGCCTATTGTTACATCTTTGCAGAGGAATTGAATGATTTGGCATCCTCACTCCGACATTTGAGGTTGGCAGCGAATGCTGCTAAGAGTGGCTGTTTCAAAAAAAAAACAAGAAAAAATAATAATGGAGACAAGGAAGTGGTTGACAGCGCGTCCGGCTAGCCTCAGCGCCTTTTGCGACCAACTCACGGCCTCCCCTTGTGCCAAGAGATATTGTGTTTGTCTAACGAACTTTAAAGTGTTTGGCCGAAATGTCAATAGCGACAGCTAGGCGCTCGCCTTACTTAAGCTGCAGCCCTTGAAATGCTTGGCGAATCGAAAAAATAGCGATTGAAAATCATTTGAATTGAAGACAAAGGCAAAGCCAAAGAAGTTGAAGTGATATGAAACGAAAGGTTGAATTGAATGATGACAAAAGGCTGGCTGACTGACTGTGCTGTGTAGCGCGAAGTGCGGAATGCGTTACATGCCATAGCAAATACTTGCCAGGAAGTGTGTTGGTGAGCTTTTTTTTGTGTAAGGTCATCATACTCGCCGATAGGCTTCGGCTGGCAATGATGATAGAATCGATAGAATCAAAAGAAGTCAAAGTATGCGAGAAAAGCATTTGGCAGGAGCGACTAACTCAAGTAGGACTTTGTAGTGATTTTTTATCTGTTTTTTCTGGATTTTTTTCATTTGCTTAGCAGCGCTTCAATAAAGAAGCATTGAGAATTTAAACCGAAAAGCTTTGTGATGTTGCATTTGTGGAATTTGATGCCTGAGTTGTAAAGGTATGGAGCAACAGCGTTTCATTCGAAATCATGCCGGAATCTCCACGATACTTCACGTTTACTTACAACTTTTTTTTTGTTAACCAAAAAAGGAAAAAAAAATCCATACAAAAACCTAAAAAGAAATCCCGAAAACTGATCCCACTCTCTGCATCCCCTTCAAGCATAGTTATTGTCGATTTTTCTGAATTTTTTTGTTTCCATTTATTCTTTGCATAAATTCCCCAAGCTGCCCGGAAGCCTATTTGCCATTTAATATTCAGCTCACTTACACTTGCTTCCTCATAAATCCATTGCCATTCGGTTAGCCAACAACTTCAGTATTTATGTTCGTCTGTATGTACACAAGCTAATCGGTTCCGCTCGCTCGCTCGCTCGCGCTTTACATTTTTTACACCATCAAACGCGTGCAAGTGGAATAAATTCAATTATTATTTGCTTAAGCTTTGGCAGGATATTCGTGGAAGAAAACGCAAGTAAAAGTACAAATAAACGAAAAAAAATGAAGTAAGCAAAATGGGCAGGATATGCCACACCAGGTGTTTTTGTAGGAAAAAGCTTTGTTTCGTATGTTTTGTACGTACATATATCTGCTATTAGCATAATAATAAAAGAAAACAAAAAGGTTATACGCCTTTTTGTAGGCCTTTATTTAAACACTTTTTTAAGATAAAAAATATTTTCTTTTTCTCTTTACAGGTAAGCACTTGCTGAAAGGATTTTGCCCGAAAACGAAAGTGATGTTGTGCAAATTTGCGACAGGTGTAGTATGAATAGCATACAGCAGAGTGATCTGAATGGCAAACCAATAGTACTTCCTCTTGTAGCATATCTTTTTAAGCTAGAGATTTCCGCTGAAATTTGAATGCGCTGCATTGTTTTGCTCATTTTTTGTGCTTGCTTTATTTGCAAACTTTGTCAGACCTACGGCGGCTAAATAAAAAATAACACACCTTTGCGAACCACGAGAATTTTAACTCCAGAACGAACTCAAAACGTTTGCTTTGTTGTCGATTTTCATCGCCTTAGAAATTGTAATAGACAAAGCTCCAGTTGTTATACTAAAAGTATAAGATGGGTTGCCAAAATAAAAGTTTCAAACTTAATGTAATAATTTCAAGGCAGTGTGGCCAGTTTTCATCTCCTTGAGAATTATATCTAAAAGATTAGTTACCTATTGTTCGACAAATATATTTAAGTTTGCGAAATTTGGAATAAATTTAATCAAAGTAAAATGTCCAACTGAACTTGTCCAATATATTCCACTCCGAAGCAATGTTGTATTGGCTACATTTCTTTATTCATTCTGAACGTTTGGTATAAACTTTTTTGTTTACTTATTCTTTAGAACGTTCCTGATGATATGTTAACGTATATTTCACTCTCATTCTGTTTATTCTGGCTGTGAAATGGGATTATCTGCAACGTATAACGGAACGCAGCCATTATATACTGAACCCAAAGCATTGTTGCCAATTTTCATAGCCTTAATCTGACAGCTGTATTTCTTTGACGAAAGCTAACTATATTTCTATGGCGATGGCCGGGAAATAGTCAAGGTTACCTCTGCATTTGATGTAACTAACTTCTAACTAACTACTTTTCGACATAAAATATCAATAGGAAAAACAAAGTATTTTATTCTTATTTTATTACATTTCATATTTGTTTGCATATTCTGCTGTAGGTGGTACCATATTCGAACTCCGTCAGACATAACTTCAAAATGATAATATGATATTTCGATCTTCCTTTTATTTGTCCTCAATTCGAAAAAATATTTGCGAAGTGTAGGGTATTTAAATAAAAACACGTTTAAAGAAAACAATCATTACTTGTCAACTACACCATTTCCAGTTGGATTTTGGAAGGCGTCAATTGGATTTTAGAATAGTCAATTGTATTTTAGAAAGCGTAAATTGGATTTTAGAATAGTCAACTGGATTTTAGAAAGGGCCATATGGATTTTAGAATAGTCAACTGGATTTTAGAAACGATCAATTGGATCTTAGAATAGTCAACTGGATTTTAGAAAGAGTCGATTGGATTTTTTAATGATTCATACACTTTGCTATGCATATGATTATGTAGTTTCAAATATTGCTGAAGTATCAGGTTATAACTACTTTTTATTAAGTTTTAACAATATAATATATATTAAAGTTAAACAACAGGTTACATTTAGGAATATACGATCTCTATGAAGTACAAAAGAAAGCGGATAATGATGTGAGCGGAATATTAAAATTATGTAGAATAACGTATATAAAAAGAATATAGGTGCACAGGAGTGAAATGTAATGTAATAGTAAATGAGTAATGTAAATTGGAAGAGCAAGATAATAGTGTATGTAACAAAATTCCATGTTTTACATACTTGGAAGAAATAAAATGCCATTTAAAAAAATTTTATTCACCAACTCTCATATCTCGTTTGGCAATTGCATCCGCATAGAAAGTAGTACTGTTCGCTTAAAAGTGAATATTTTAGAAAAATTTGCATTGACAAATACCGCACATAAGAAAAAACTGGCTACTTCAAAATTTTTGTAGAAAATTCTAAAATTCACTTTACATTTTTTAAAATCCAATTTACGTTTTCTAAAATCCAATTAACGTTTTCTTAGATCCAGTTAACTATTCTAAAATCTAATTTACGCTTTCTAAAATCCAGTTGACTATTCTAAAATCCAATTTACGCTTTCTAAAGTCCAGTTGAGTATTCTAAAAACCAATTTACGCTTTCTGAAATCCAGTTGACTATTCTAAAATCCAATTGACTCTTTCTAAAATCCAACTGGAAATGGTGTAGTTTCAAGTTAGCTTTTTGTAGCTAACTAAAAGTGGGTTATTTTTTATCAATTGATAATTTTTGCTGCAGGGACGGACTCTAGCTACAAAAATACTTAAATAATTTTTGAACCCATGGGCCATCATTATTTCTACCAATGGCCGTATTAGTATTAAATTACTTTATCATAAATAGTTACACTGTTGCCAAGTTTCTCATACTCGCAAAATGCTACCTTTTTGTTAGTTGTTGTTGTTGTAAGAGTATACAAATACTGCAAAGAGTTTTTGGGTAGTGATACTGGAGTGACAGCCCTTGGCCGGATATAAATCTGGGTCGTTTAGGTTACGTGTATATATATATTTATCTTTACCAAATTATGACCATCATGACAACAAAAATAAAGAACCTATCACAGAGTAAACGAATGTGCTTTCAAGCCAATGCGCCTTAATGTAGGCCAATAATATTATTGATTATAATATTTTCTTCGAATTTCGTAGCCCAATATCTGATTTAGTTTAATAATTTCCTTTCTTTCCGACTTTTTCCCATATTCCGTTTGCCGCTCATCGTTCTATCGATTTTTCATGTTACATTTGCATATACAGTGGTGGTCAAAAATGTATGAATGATGTTTAGTTTTTAAAATTAACAATGTTCTTCAAGCTATAATTTTATTGATATTTTTTATAAAAAATGATTATGATTCATGCTTTAACAAAAACTATATAAATCACACTTTTAAACTTTATACAGAACTTAAAAAATTCCAAAAATTTTTATCTAAATTTCGAGCTTTTTAACCAGAATTTTTAAAAAATTTTTGGGTATGCAGTTAACAAGCTTGTAAAATTCTTGTGAAATGAGTGCAAGTTGAGCGGCTATGAAATCGTGTTGATTTTTAATAATTTTCTTTTTCTGATGGCTTTTGCGTTTTTTTTTTAAATAAATAGCGAAATTTAGTAAGACTGGCGTTGATTTTTTGTAATTTTTTCGCAAACGGTCTTGCGCATCTTCTTCCACAAGGAGTTCATGTGTATATGGAAGAAAAGCAAAACGCCGTCAACAAAAAAAAAAAAATTAATATTAAAAATCAATGCGATTTTTTAGCCACTTGCACTTGCTTTACTAGAATTTTATAAGCTTGTTAACTGCGTACCCAAAAAATTTCTAAAAATTCTGGTTGAAAAGCTCGAAATGTAGATAAAAAATTTTGGAACTTTTCTAAGTTCTGCACAAAATTTTAAAGTGTGATTTATATAGTTTTTGTTACAGCATGAACCATGTTTAAAAAAAAATATATAAAAAAATTTTGCTTGAAAAACATTGTAAATATTAAAAACGAAACACCATTCATCCATTTTCGACCGCCACTGTACTTGTGCCTTTTTTATACCAGCTTGTACAATCAACCAATAGTTGTGTTACCAAGGCAATAGATTGCAAACAAAGGTTCTGGCCAAAACACTGTATTGACCCTTGTTTTTATTAACATGGCTAACAACTGCAATGCAAATGTGATGCGATTAGTGAAGGCAGAGCGGCAAAATGAAGTTTTCGAGTGATGAAGAAGAAGAGAAGAAAATATGCTGCTTAGAAAAACAAGGTGGGAAAAGTTTGATTGTGTTTGAATGTGAGTTGAAATCTAATTTTGTTTTTTATTGTATCGCGCCTGGGGTTTTGGGAGAGCTTTCAGATAAATGGCAAAAATCAAATCTTACTTTATACCTAAAGTAGCCTATGTATGCTAAATCATAGTGCCTCACTGGCCTTACTGCAATTACCGCTAATATTATGCATGATTGAATTTTGCGGCTACTTAGCCCAATACCGATGCTAAAAATAATCAATAAAAATAATCAATAATCAATTTTTCAGTTCGCTCTAGATTTTATTGAATTTTTTCTTTTTATCTAGAAAAGGTTAGAACAACAATTTTTGTATCTGGTGATGTCTTTACGCTATATTTCACGAGCCTCTGAACCGTTTAATCGCATGCAGTGTTGCCAGTCAAAATTAAAATTCAGAATCTTATTCTATTTACAACAAAAAAACACCTATAGTTTAAGAAAATGGCACTCAAACTATGTGAGGAAACCTCAGGCTGTTAGGCGAAGAAAAACTATGCATTGTTGCCAATTTTTATTTTATTAAAACAATTTTTTTTTTATATATTTTTAACATAAATTGCATGCATACTACGGCTGTGCGATTAATTTATTACTCAAAATTTTAATTAATCGTAAAGTAAATAACTCAATTATTCGATTAATTGGAAATAACGATTGCTCAAAAGTTCAGTTACTCGCGATTTTTGATTAACTAAAAACAAAAATATTTGAGTAAGTTGCTTTACGATTAATCAACATTTCGAGAAAAAAAGAGTAATCAACATTTCAACTCTTTACATGTGTATAAAGTAGTAAAAGTTCCTTGATACTTTGAAAACAACGTTTCAGTTTTCAAAAATTAAAACAAAAATTTTTTTTTATATACAGAATGTAAAAAAGAAAATAAGCATTTTCCAAAGCAAACTCTTCTAACGAGCAAAATTATTATTTTTTGAGTAATCATATTTCAAGTAACTCGACTAATCATCGTTTTGAGTAATCAAAATCTTGATCACTCGAGTAATTGATTAACCGAATAATTGATTAACCAACTTGCTCGAGTAATCGAATAATCGCACAGCCCTAATGCATACATATGCCACAAGCCTCTTGATTGTGTATAACAGTAAGTTTTTGGGGCTAAAAAGCAACGCTATATTGCCAATTTTCAGCCTTTTACTATAACTTCAATGAAATGTGCTCTATTGCAATAAATCCTTTAAGCGTAATTTCCATTTTGTTGGCAACTATAAAAAAAAACTTTTTTTAGTGGCAACTAAAGCTCAACCACTGTTGCCAATTTTCCACTTTAGCAAATTTTAAGAGATTGACCAACAAATTGCTACCCCTTGATAAAAATTTTCCCTTGAATGCTTGAAGTTAAGTAAAAAATTTTAAAAATACTTATGATATCATGTTTGTAGAGAGCTTAGAAAGTGCGCAATGTTACAGTTACCATAAAATATTTATGATGCGGCCATAAAAAATAGCAAAAATATTTCACTTTTTCCGCAAAAAAGAGCTAAAAAATTGTCAGGCAGTGTATTTTAGCAACAACGACATAAAATGATAAGCGCGAACGATAAGAAATAAAAAAGTGGAATGTTTAAAGAAAGTGAGAGGCAAAGAAAAATAAACATTCATTAGAAAATTTTATACTAGGCAATACGTTTTATGGCAAGACATCAAACGTATTGTTGATAGCATATAACAAAAGTAACAAACCGAACGCAAGACAGAATTGAAGCGGCTTTAAACTTCGGAAGAGGGTGTCGTTCTAGGACGTACATACATAAAGCTGTTGGTGTTGATTATAATGACATTGATAGACATGAAGAATAGGCGATTGATGCTAAACGAGCGACTAGGAAACGAATGTCTTACGTATACGCACAGGTGTACCATTTGCCGCTTTTTTACGAGAAAATAGCAGTTAGTATTTTTTTGGGTCACAAAAAAGTATTACTTTGTAGTAGGGTGAACGTACCAAGAAAAAATCCAAAAAAAAAATCGGCTTGCATGTTAAACCAACATTTTCGCGACAGACACCGAAAAGATGGCTCGGTCAGGACAACGAAAAAAATCACATGCACACACCAACACACGGAATTACATACATACATATGTAGTAGAAAAAAAAATAGCAGCACGCCAACCAACTGGCAAGCCATGACGCCGCAGTTGAGCTTTTTGGTTAAGGCAAAAAGCGCTGAGGCGCCACAACAGCAACACCGACAATAAAGAAAAAAAGTACGTAGTAGTACCCAGTATTATACATATATAGTAGTCGGTGGTGTTGCTTGTAAGTTGTGGCAACGTGGGTAGCAGCAATGTTGCACACTTTCACGCGATGTGAGTAAGAGGGTTGCCGCCGCAATTATTGTCATACTCTAAGTGCCAAAACGACGATGGCAAAAAAATTAAAAAAAAAAAATGCAATGTCGAAAAGTACATATGAAATGTGGGCTTGTGTGTGTGGTATTCACTTACTATGCTATGCAAATATTAATATGTACGAACGTACGTACATTCACATACTTTTATGCCAATCCCTTTAAAGTTTATACTACACGACAGAGCGGCGTCCTTCGTTGGCGTCAGTCAGTCAGCTCTTGAATGAACCCATTTCTATGGAGGTTTGTACATAGACATACTTGTATGTGTGGTACCTCCCATTTTTTGCATGCATATGCACCTCTGAATATATTTGTATAGCCACGTGTGCTATTTTTCTTTTTTCCTACATTATTATTTTTTTCTTTTTTTTGTAGAGTGCATCTATGTATGTACGTATGTACGTATTATATGCCGGCACTGCACCGCCAAAGTTTTTACTAAAATTGGAATTGTAACGGAAACGGAAGATATACAAATGGCGCCATATTTTGTTATTATTGCAATGAGCAAATACGAGGAAGTGAAGTAGAAAATAGCAACGAAAAAAATTGGGTCTTTTTGCTTATTTATATATTTTTTGTTTTATTCCTTTTCACTGCTTTGCAATTTGCTCACTGCTAGTTAGTTGTTTTTCGTTGAAATTCAACAGAGTTGATTTGTGCCAATGCAGTCGTAAAGGGTTTCCGGCACGGCATGGCAAGTGGCATATTTACGGTTTAGTGTAGTGGACTTGTTTACGGCAGGGAACTGTTTTCATATTTAATGCTTATAAATTGCTAGAGATGTGCAATGTAAATTGGATTTTTTTTTTTAAGAAATTTATTTTCATAAAGAATGGCTCAGATATCGAAGGATATGTACTTTGCTTTACTTCGAAAATTTTTCACCTAAATTGATACATAAAGTAAAGGAAGAAATGTTGCCAAGTTTCACTTAGGTAAAAAATAAATTACTCCTTTGCTTATTACTCAAAAAAATACAGTTTACCTTCCTCTGTTTGCTCATCCAAATTTTAAATGTTTCACAATAGACGGTATGTTTATAATTTATGTAGCGCGTTGTTGCCAATTTTCACTTAATTACTAGACAAAGTCAACGATGCATAAATGTTTGTTTATATAAAAACGATAGTTTACAGTTTTTCGGCGAAGCTTTAGGAAGCTTGAAATATTTTATGAGTACCTAACTGAAAAAAAACAATGTTGCCAATTTTCACAGTTTGACTAAAATATTTTCTTTAAAAAAAATCAGCAAATGAGAAATATTTAGGCCTAAAAAATACTTTATTTATTGCAAAAATATTCTCTAATAATCATAAACAGCGAAGACAATGGCATCTCATCAAAATTTATATCATCTTTCTTATGTAACTGAAGGAAACCAACATTGCCAATTTTCACTGTTTAACTAAAATGTCTTCTTTTAAAAATTCAAAAAATGAGAAATAATAAGACCAAGAAAATACTTTGTTTTTAATCTTTAAAAAATGCGACGCTGCCAAATTTCATTTCTGACGTATACATATATTGCCAAAACCATTTCAAAAAATTATTAACAGCGAAGACATGGCTTCTTATCTTAATTATTATTTTCTTTCTTATATAAACACACGAAATATTTTTTTAAGATTTCGATGCTACAATAAAGGTCCACAGAAAAATCTTTATTAATTGCGGTGTTGCCAAATTTCTATCCATATCTCAGCGTCTACCGCAGAGAGTTTGAAGTAAATGAAAGTTACAAAGGACTCCATCAAATTGCCCTAAGAAATGCACAATCACTTTTCATATACATATATATTTTTTTTTAATTTTGAGAGTCTGCTGAAACTTTTAAATTCTTTCAGTTACCTCCGAAGAACAGTTTCCTGTTCTTTTTCAAAATTTTGCAATTTCGCAGCAAATATTTAATCTGCTTTAGTTCTAAGTCAATCATAGCCTCTCGGAAGGGGAAGTATACCTCATTTTAATTACTTCAACACTTTTGTAAGCCATAGATTTATACTGTGTTCATACCCAATACATTATTAGGTACCCAATTTAAAGTACAGCCAGCTGATTAATTGAAGATATAATTATGCTGAACTACAATGTTGAAGTACATTTTTTCTGAATTAAATGTTGCCATTTTTCACTTATATTTATTTTACTTTTTTTAATTTAGATTGCACTTTCTTTGCCATATATTGCACACATGTGTAGCAAAAAAAAACTTAAAATTCTATGTTGCCAATTTTCACTTATATTCTTTAGAGGTAAATTCGATTGATATCGAAGCCATAATTTAGCACCAGTAATGCGATAAATAATTAACCATCTTCGATACGGGTATAATTTAAATCCTTTTTTGCAAGAATATGTAAAAACTAATTATATAACATTGTTGCCAATTTTCACTTCAGTTCGTTGAAGTAAAATGGATTAAGATGTGATGTTTCAAATTCAGTTTGTTAGGCAAATTTAGTGTGGGTGTCAGTGATATTGTCTAACTTTTTGTCAAATATGAATACGAATTGTTAACGATTTTTTGGCTTTGTTTCATAGCACATAATTTTAATACGCAGTCGTAATACGGTAAAACGATTTTTAACAAAAAATAAATAAATAAAATTATATGTTGTAAATTTTCACCTTCTTTTTTATAGTTTTTTGGTCTAATTCATAAAAAATAAAGTGGATTTAAAGAGCTCTATAAAGTGACATTTTCATACAAATTTTCGATTTATAAAGCAGTAAAAGTCTTCTTTATTTTTTATGAATTTGGGTGTCAGTTTGTACACATAAGTACGTAACAAACTTATTAGATGCTTTTAGCCAATTTTGACTTAAAATATTTGTAAGTAAACTGAAAAGAAATTAAATGCTTTGTTGACAATTTTCACCATATGTTTTTATTAGTTTAATTTGATAGATATAATTTTCAATAATTTTTTTATTTTTTATTTTATTTATAGTTGGTAAAAAATATATATAGCCAGCCTACTTCTCTTTTTGATGAAAATAAGTACAACTTTGATTAAATCCGATGTTGCCACTTTTCACTAAAATTATTTCAAATTAATGTTGATATAAATAACACATCATTTTTTTAATGTGATTAATTGAAAAAAACTAACAGATACCGGTGGTATTGCTGTACTGCTTATTTCAGTCAAAGCAGTGTTGCCAATTTTCACTTAAATAATTCGAAGTTATACTGATACTTGGTTTTTGGCGCAAGGTCACTTAAACTGATCATTGATGTAGTTAAATTTCTTTCTCTCTAGAGAAATACTTAGATTTGTTAAAAAGCGCTGTTGCCGAGTTTCAAATAAATTTACTGATTATCAGCTTAATTAGCTAATAAAGTTTTCTAATGAATAACATATAAAATAAAATATTAAATTTCACTTAGTATAAATTTATTTCATTTTCTCAATTCTCAATTAGTTAAAACAAACATACAAACAGTAAAAGGCTTTAAATTAAACCGCAGCCAAAGAGCATTGCAAAATTTTAACTCTGCTTGCAATCACTTTTATCGATTCGCAACAATTAGTTACTTGGCTATAGTGCCTCCACTAGCGCGCCCTGTCTATTCCACACAACAAATAGTTTCCTCTTTTTGCACCTCGCCGCTCTCTCCACCGACTTTTATCCCTTTTTAGCCGACTTAATGCAAATGCACTTCATATGTAAGTTGTCTATCAACGTAGCCGCTTAGGGAACTGCCTCCTGCCATGTCCGCTGGCAGCAGTGTATTTTCTAAAAAAAAAGAAAGAAAACAATGTTAGTAAAATTTATAGCACAACTACAACTAAACTTAAGACTATACTGATAGCAATTTTCTTTTTATAGCACTACGCGCACATGCACATACATATAAGCGAGCATTTAACCCTTAACCTACTGTCGAGACTCTGCTGGCAAACAATACAAACTTGCTTGCTTGTCAAGCTTATGGGCATTTAGTAGGAAAGCTTTACGATTTTTGCACATTCATATGTATGTATGGATTGGTATGCGAATATGTACCTATATTGTTTTTATAAGACTTATAATATAAGTATATAGACAAGTATGTGTGCTCTCAATATTTGCGTACGCATTCTTCCCTCGTTATAGTGTAGTAGTTAGTAATTCGTTTGCAAATCGTTTTTTTTTTCTTAGCTAATACTTAGCTTTTATTGCACTGCGCCCGTGTCTCCTCTCTCTCACCCCGGCCAAAGCTCTAACTTAGTCCGAATGAACGAGTGCCAGTGCAAAGTACAAGTAAGCAAGCAAATAAATTATATTATGTTGATTTCCATTGGGAAATTTATTGCTGAAGTACTCAAGTCATTTCGCTCACACACTCAAACTCATACTACTAAATATACAACTATTCATTTCCTTGATCATTATTGCTTGCAATGGCTTTCAGTTGAAAGAGGAGAGTACATAAAAAAATATCTACAACATAAGTACAACAAAGCGAGTGTATGAAGAATACCAACTTTACTTCGTCGGTTTTCTTACCCATCCTTACCAAGGAGTGCCTCCACTCATTTTTTGCTCTATGTAGTGAATGAACAACGTAGTGTTGGATGTGAGTGTGAGTGCAGCGCGAGTGCTTTGCGAAATACAACTTTGCTAGCGCTCAATTATTTATAAACATTTAAAAGGTAAAAACATTCCCTGTTTTAATGTAAAAAAAATAACACTAAAATAAAAGGGTAATTTTTTATGAGAAAGTAGTACATACGAGCATAGCTCTGTAGCTATAAATGCATTGCGTGACGCGCGCAATTTAAGGGGGAAAAGTGAGTGAGTGCAATTGCCAGTGTGAGTGGGAGTGAGCTTGAAGGCTCTATTCCGCAAATATAAAGTTGCCCCATGCAATACAGCACAATGTTTCTTCAAGCGTAATGGTCGTTCGCGACTTAATCGAATGATGAGGTGTACGTTTTATGAACATTTCTACTACCACATGTACACCCATATAATCGCACACATATTAATACAGACCGGCATTAAACCCCCTAAATATGTTGCGGCAAAAATGTGAAAGTAATTGAAAATTGATTGACTACCATTTGAAATTTTATGATTTTAATAGCAGCTAATAAAATATGGTGTATTAAGGTGCATGCACGTACCTGCTTACCTTTGGGGTAAGTTCATAAAAGTCATGGCATAAAAATGGCGTCAAAGTGTTATGCGCCATCTACTAGGATTTAATGACAATTGCGGTTACGGTACATGTTAGTTTTTTTATGCGACCATTTTACCTTATTTCATTTTAGTCTTCATAGCCTTTAAAAGTTAATAAGTATGCAGGTAGTGTGCGATGCTTTATGACATAGCAGCACGTAAAATGTTGTAGGTTTTTAAAAGGATCATTGAAGGACATCATTATTGTTATGAATGCCATTAATGCCATAAAAAAAAAAATTTTGAGAAAGTTAAGAAGTTTACTTTGTCGTGGTTTACTTACTGGCTTATTTCAACGCTATATATCTACCTCAGAGATTTAGTTTTCCTATCGGAAATACACGTAAGAAAATAAGTTCATTATTCTGGGAGCAATGAAAACACTCGAAACTGTAAATGGACATGGAAAACTGTGAATGCTTTGAACGATCTCTAAACATTTTTATTAAGATCGAAATGCAGACTTCCCTTCCGGCCTGGGTTAAACGTTTCTCCTCAGCCCATAGACAGAACTCTCTTTGTTTTTGAACATCCTTCAGAAGTATGCATATCGCTCTGCTTCATGCTAATTTAGAAAAATTTTCTTAAATAGATGTTGCTTACAATTGAACAGCCGAAACCTAACGCAACTTAATGTCACGCCGAAATCTGTTTCATTTTGATTTTCTAAGCTCTAAGTTCCGTTAATTTAAGTTAAGCTGTCATATTCAGGCTTTAAGAAATCTTATCGGTTACGTCAAAGAAAAACGTGACCTGAGAACTGGTGGATAAAATCCCAGAGCTTATAATAACCAACATATATACGATGGAAACGCACTCTAAGTGTTGGCTTAAACTTCTAAAAGTTTTGTCTTCTGGAACGACATATTTCCAAACTAATTTGGAAAAAAGGATAACCGAACCTCTATCCAAAGTATATTACTTTTGTATTTCCATACCCTTGAGCAACACATACTACGCCATTATCATTTGGATTCTCAAAGATAGCTTACCGGCTTGGCTCTGACAGCAAGCTCATTCTACTCCAATCCATAGTTGCATACAAAATATACTCAGACCTATCACTGATCTGGAGACGAAGCAAGAGTTTACAAGTAATTTGCCCACCAAAACGCTAAAAAAAACGCCAGTTCTCAGGTGAGCATTTCAAGCAACAGAACATCTTCACTCACATAAAAATGCGAGTTAGGCTATATGTTTTTTTTGTGAAGACTTTTTAGTTCCAGATTCATATAAAACTTGTCTCAGGAAACACTCATCTTCCTTTGATGGACTAAAATTGCTTTCGGGTAATCACATACATAAGTCTCGACTAACCTATTCCATCTAGCCTAAAATATACCATGCATACGACCAAGTTCCGGTTAGAGATAAACATCCATCCGCTCTAACGGTTTAAGAACCCTTACCTAATGACTTTTGCAGACAGAATAATCAAAGCTAAAGGACCAATACATGCCTGAAGGCATAACCCAATATTTTCTTTTTGGTTGTTGATTTTTCCGGCGGGCTAGGAATATGTTGCATTATAGAACGATTTTCCATAATCTCTTGTCAAATTTAGTTTGAACGAACCCATACCCTAGTTGACAAATCCAGCTGTAAAACTTAAGTTTACTTACTAAATAAGTCATGGTTAGCGCTTCCTTATGGAATTTCGTCAGTATTAATAGCAAAAGTGTTGGAGGAATCAACAGTTCCACGTCGATTCAGAACGGCAGTAGGTTTTTTATGAGAAGTTTTTTCGTAGCAGAAGTTTACTCGGATGTTTTCCCTTTTATGCAGAGAAACACTGCCAACATTTTTTATGTTCTGCATATCGAAGATACAACATTGATTGTATCGAATGAAAATACACACCTTATACCATTCGGCTTTGGCGGCCTTAACAGATTTTTTCTTTTTATTTCTTTAATTTTTTTTTTTGTCACTGTCACACCTTCTTACCTTCGTCACACTTAATGGCCAAATATTTCCTCTTCTGCTCCAAACCTGCAAAATAAATAAACAATTATAGTAATTATGCTGGTATTCCAAAAATAAAATAAAAAATACACATAATTGCTTTAATTGTAGTGCTGAACTATATATACTGACGGAAGCCGGACACCCACTACATTGCTACGAAAACCTTCACTAACCCATTAAAATAAAATCTACAATAAAGCAGAGCCGTCATCGAAAAACATCTGTAATTATTACAGCAGCGCTGTCGCCGCCACAAAGACTGAGTGCGACGTTTAATGGCGCCATAAAGTTTTAATTTTTTGTAGCACGCAATGCAACGAGTGTCTGAGTAAGAGAGAGAGAGAGAGAGAGAGAGAGCGTATGAGCACATCGAATAAGTAAGCAACAGCAAGGGATGTGTGTGAATAAGCAATTGGCAAGGGTCTGCTGGTATTCGAGGATACCGACGGTATTTAGAGCTGGGCGTGTGTTCTAGGAAAAAGTGCACTCACCGGCTCTATTTGTTTTTTTTTTTCACCGAAATTATGTCTAAACACGCCAAGTCAGGCAGCAAAAGCAGAGTGTTTGTATTTGGGATTAGAAGGCGCACAAGTAAAAAGAAAACTTAGGAAAATTCCAATAAAATTAACAAAAATCAGATTGAAAGCAAAATAAAAGTTATGAAGCGGACAACTTTGTGATTTCTCTTTCTTCCTTTTGGTTTTTCCAAACACTAATCTTCCTGAAAATCCGATCGCTCTGCGCTAAATTCTATCAATCTCCGCCAGAAAGGCGAACAAGTGCGATTTTATCTACAAAAAAAAAAACAACTTCCTTTTAACCACCCATCCCAATTCATGTTTCGCGCAATTAAAAGCAAGCCAATACCCTCATCTCCGCGCCCTACGCAGTTACTCACATTTCGAGTAAATTTTCTGTTTGTCATTTGTCGCAAATGGCAATTTCGTCTGTCTTTGCCGTCGTATTTTTGATGACAGCCTGGCTACGCTCATTTTGGATTTATTTTATTCTCGTCGTCGCAAATTCTTACGAAATTCTGGTTTGAGTTTGTTGGTTTGTTTTATTTAATGTACATTTTGTTGTTGATGGCGTCTCGCAGACGCCGCCAAAAATCACTTTCGCCTTGAAACGTTGCCATCTAACACGCACATTTAAATTTGGCACTGGTGAGTGGAAGCTTGGGAGTGGTGAGGTGGTTTTTGCAATCTTAGAGGTTAAAGGCCAGCGTGTAGGAAGCTTGAAAGTATATTTAAGAGCTCTTGAGTTGGCTGAATAGGTTTTTCTACATGGTCTATTGTCAGATTACTTTATCGAAGACTCTTATTAATTGGGTTCGGTCAAGTTTTTCTTGTTCTGCGACGATTTATGGTTTTGAAGAGCTTGTGATCCTACTTGCTAGGACCTGACTTGAGTTTGAAGCATTTATTTTTGAGTCCTTAGTCCAGGAAAAACTTGGCCATTAGAGACTCTTGCAAAAGGCTCTACTTTCTTTTTAATTCAATCATATATAGTTTGTTTGAAGAGGACACAGATAAATATTCTAAGAACAAAAATGCTGCATTCGATCGATATGAGCCTGGGAAATATTTTGTATTGTAAGGTTGCCACCTATCTGAAAATTTGTATTAAACTACTATGAATGTTGAAAAACTTAAATGAAATGTAAAAACTGTAATGAAATGTATGTAGAATTAGCTGTCGCCTTAGAAATTAAAACATTCTAGCAAAAAAAAAATTTTTTTTCAAATTTATATTAAGTCAACGCTAATAAGCAAGAAGTTTTTAAGAGAGCATTTTGATGTTGAAATTTTTTATAAAAGAGTTGTCATTTAAAAAATTTATATTGCGTCCGGCTGCTTAAAAAATTTAAAGCCCGATCTATTCGTTTTTAAGGCAATTTGGACTCGTTTTGTTAACAATGAATTTTTAATAGAGTTGCCAACTGTTAGTTATCTAGTTTCATAAAAAAACTTGCAGTCGAAAAGCCTTTTGATTTTAAAACATGTTTACAACAGGATTGCCGAATAAAATATTAAAAATTTCACACTTCCACGCAACTGCTTACAAAAATTAAAATAATTGATCTCAAAACGAAATTCGGCGAAAATTTTAAATAAATAATTTAGCACAAACTTTAAATAGTATTGCCTCTTTATAGATAACTCATTTTCATACAAAAATTATGAATGAATGAATTATTTTCAAAATTTATATATTGTTAAATAGAGCTGTGTGCTCTATGACAACTAAACTATATTAAAATTCAGAGCAAGCTACATATCGTTACCTTAATATAGAAAGGCCCTAACTCATATAGTCGCTGAAATACAAAAGGCAGTAACTAAGTAAATATTCGTTCCCTTTTGATTGATTATGGTGCATTTCATCGATATATAAGTCCCCACATCATTTTAAGCAATAAAAAATTTTAGTCAGGTACGGCTTTTTTGCATTTCAGCGACTATATGAGTTAGGGCCTTTCTATATTAAGGTAACGATACGTAGCACACTTTTGAAATATGGTTGCCATCGGCATATGTACTTAACACATCAAACATTTTTTTGGGAATTTACAAGTACGAAATACATATTTTAAAAGGCGGTATACTTTATTTTAAAATTCATGCCATTGAAATAAAAGCAAACAAATTTTTTACATAAATAAATTTAAAACTGTTTGAGAACCTTTTCTGTGCAGAAAAAAAAATTAAGGGTAGCCACCTAAAACTAATTTAAAAAGCATTTTAGTAATGACCAGATTTTCGTATATCGACCACCCGTCTTTTGGCTCGATTTTTTTTCCCCCAAATCAAATTTCGAATTCTGAAATTTTTTCCTTACCAATGCTAATAAATATGTAATCCAAACCAAAATATGATTCAAACATAATTTAAGTTCTGTATCCACACAACGGATTCATGAGTTCATCTCTGTTGAGTCTTTAATCATCTGCTAATGTGATCCAAAACAGGGCACATTTATGCCCTAAATTTAATTACGTCCCTTTCTTTCGTTCACGTATGTACATACACACATATATGTATACCATATACATATGTACCTCCAAACATAAACCTATATCAGCGCTATCCCTCCTACCTACAAACATCCACACTTTTTGATGATTTCAGTGCGTCTTTTAATTTTGCAAATTGTTGCTGTTTTTATGATTATTTGTTGTTGGCTAAGTTCCAGCGATTAATGTTGATTCGTAGATATTTACAACTAAGGGAGTATTATTGTATTGCTTTGGCTGTGTTGTGCGCTAAATTAATGCGCCATAAAATTTTTTTGGTGAGCTCAGCAGCCCACCCACCAAATACTTGCATACACAAGTACATACATACGTATATACATACTAACAAATAAACAAACATATGTATGTATAGTATACACGTCTAAATGAAATATAAATAACAAATAGTATGTGCTCGTATTTGTAAGTTTTAATATATGTATACTTACATACATATATGTACATTAGGGGGGATCAATTTGTATGGGAAATTTTTTCAAATATGCGCGTATATCACAGAAGTATTCTACGTGTAAGTAAATTCGCTGAATAAACCATGGGCTTAAAATCAATTAAAAATTGGCAACTTGCGAAAATATGTTTCTTAGTATTTTGCTCTAGTGTCGTAAAGAAGTGCCTAAATTTTGTATAAAAATATGCTATAAGGGTTTTTTTGGTTCAAGCATGCCATTTCTGCATCTTTTTCTTAAAACTTCCATAATTATAATTTTCACATTTCCTTCGAAACCCATTTTCGAAATTTGGCAAACTCCGAATTGATGTTAGACCCATGGTTTCTTCAGCAAATTTGCTTAAAATCTATGCTATACGCGCATAATCAAAAAAAAATCATAATTGGCCCGCCCTAATGGACATAGTGTACTCTTCAGCTAATCCGCTAAAGTGTTGCACAAATATATTTAAGCGGAAAGTTGTTAGTTGGGATTTTATTTGTTTCGTTATTATTACTATTGCATTTGTTGTTATTTGTATTGGTGCTATTGCCTTTTCTACCACTCATATGTGCGTTCCACATATGTATGCATGCTTATAACAATTTTGACCTTTTTTCGTTTGCCTTTCATCCAGCAATCTCCCCGCCATCCTCTGCTTGACTGACCATTGCCTTTTCTATTGCGAATTATTGCAAAAAGCTTTTACGTTTTCATTGGCATTTCGCATTGCGTGTTGCCTTCGTTTATTACTTTTACTCTGGTTTCGCTCTTTTTTTTGCGTTTAATTTAATTTCGTTAATTGAAAATCGCAACAACGCCCACGGGTGGCAAGTGTTAGATTTTATGCCTTTTACTTTTTGTTTTCACAGTAGCCAAACAAATGCGCGTAGCGGTCAAATTGACATAGTATTAGTGCTACCGAATCGGTGGTTGCCCAGAAGCGATATGTAGTACATAAAGGTAACCGAATATTTAACCTAGCTGTAAGATCAAAAATTTGTGTTCCTGTCAGACTCAGTGCAGATTTTAATACCTTCCCAAAGGCTCAATGAAGCTATCCGCTTTGCCTCTTTCGGAGCTTAGTGCTTTCAGTTTCGGTCCGGATCGAGGATTTTGTTCGATGAGACCAGGCACCGCCTATCACCGACAAAGGGCCCTGCAAGACCGACAGTGCTCCAACTCAACTCCTCTCTCGATTATGTAGTTTAATTCCTAATTATTCTGAATCAACACCGATGCCCCTTTTTATAAACCCACTCAAACAAATGATGTAATACTTCACTTCCTTCGGCCCGAACTCTTCGAGATACTTATATCGGTTCCTACCATTAGACTTGATTGACGACTTATATAACTTAATAAACTAAACGGCCTAAACAGGGACCTAGGTTAGGAAGGCGTGTGTGGAATATGCTATACTTTCACTCGTAGACAGAATTGTCCATTGTGAGTGCCCTTTTTTAGTGAGTGTCAGGTGGAGACACGTACCTTTAATAGAAAGAGTAGCTTAAGTCATTATTCTACTGAAACAATTACTATCCCTGATGAAGCCGAGGATATCCAATAGTTTCACCTCCTCTACATCGCCCAAACTGTTTAAGATGCGTGAACCCAAGTGCTTGGTCAGCACAATATTGTTTTGTTGAAGCCGTATTTTAAAAAAGGCGCGCATGTATAAAGTCTAATGGTTTCGTATTAGAACGCCACTAAAGCTCGCACCCTCTAGCTCACTCGAGGCTCGCTATACTTTTTAATTATAATTATTCACTTCGAACTAATTATTTTTCTCACAGTGCATCCTACACTTTCTTGAGCACATGCCAATTTCAAAACATCAACTTGTCAGCGGTACATTCTATGCCTTCGACCCACAAATACCAAATTGACGCAATGTCATGAGCTTTAGCCTCTGATTTGTAGCACATACATACTTTTATATGCGGCAAGCAACACGAGTATCGATTTGCTTGCATTTTTTCGCAAATATCCGCGCCTTCTCAGTAAAAAGTGCTATGCTTAGCGCTGATGGGGGGTAGAGACAAAAAGGTGTGGTATTTAATGCGGAGCAGAGACTGGCATGAGTACACGAGAATATTCTACAATCGCTTTTCTTTCAATCGCTGCACCCTTTAGCTGTCGCCTTGCCTAGTCGAACGTTGTTTTTTTTCTTTACTTCATTTATTTTTATTTAACGTACCTTTGTCAGTGCGCGCGCTGATGTATTTTTAGCCAGAATTTTCAGTCGATTTTCTTCTCGTTCGCTCGCTTAGTCTATGCATTGCGTAGATCTTTAAAAGTGCAGCGCATCTGCTCACTTGCTGATGTCTTCGCAGCCATTGCAACTCGATTGCCCCTTGAAGATGTTCGTTGCTCTGCACTCCCATTGTTTCCATCTTCTGCTCCGGCTCGGTTTGCCTTTAATGAATGACGTTGACAGGCGGCGCGCCACAATTGCAATGAAAGTTTTGGTTGCGGCTTCAAATTTTCGCTGAAATTAAAAGAAAAAAATTGAATAAGTTATACACTGCCGGCAAAAAGTATTGGCACAAAAAATTTTTCACAATATATGCATAAATTTTTTTTTCTAATATTTTTTCGCCAATTTTTATAAAAATATAGTTTCCTCTACAACAAAAAACATAAAAATATATTTCCTACACTTTGCAAAACTCCCAAAAAATCAGCAAATTTTAATGTAATTTTTCAACTTTTTATTCAAAAGTTTTAGAATTTTTTCGAGTATCCAGTTTTGCAGTCCACTAAATTCTAGCAAAAAAAAAACTGCAAGTTCGGAGTTAGTCTAAAAATCGCAGTGATTTTTGAGAATTTTTTTCTTGAAGGTGTTTTGCATTTGTTCCATATAAAGTATTTTCGATTTTTTTTTATGGAAGAGACGCGTGAAAAATTGTTGACAAAAATCAACGGTCATTCCTAGCTACTTAAAAGTTGTACATTATTGTAATTAAATTTATTGAGCTACAAACCTGCATACTCAAAAAAAAATTCGGACTAAAAAGTTGAAAATTTGCAAGAAAATTTGCTGAATTGCTGAAGTTTAGGAATGATATTTTAATGTTTTTTGTTGCAGAATGAACCATATTTTTATGAAAAATTGGCGGAAAAATATTAGAGAAAAATTTTTTGCATATATGTATGTATTGGGAAAAATTTGGTGTGCCAATGCTTTTTGCCGGCAGTGTATGTATTATTTTCTTTAATTCCGCTTACTTACATCTTTCTTATGCATTTGGTATGCGCATACATATATTTTTTTCTTACTTTGTTGCAAATTTATTTTTGTAATTTTCGCTATTAATGCAGCGCAACCAACCAGCCAACCAATGTGGCGTGCAAGACGAGCATGACGTCAACTGCAATATATGTATAAATAAATATTTTTGCAATAAGTCTATGCAATTTTTCGAAATTGACGTTGCCAATGCAAATATTTTGCAACATCACCGCGCTAACTGCCGTTATGTGGTGGTTTACATTTAGCGCCTTTGGCGCGTCCGTATTTTTTTTGGTCAACACATTTTTCAAAAATTTACTGTCGAGACTCAATTATTTTCGTTGCATTTAATCTTTCAGCAAAAAATTTTGGCGCGCTACAAAAATTGTATACGAATTTGGTTGTTTGTCGCTCCATAGCCTTTGCTGGGCATGAAATCAGACTGAGTGACATTAATTTTCATATTTTCCTATATTTTCGCAATTAAAAGAGACAAACACATTTGTGGCACATTAAGTACAAATAAAGACTATCTTTAGCACTTTTTGGGTTTGAACACATACACACAATCATATTTTAGAAAAATATTGACGTAAAAGCTTTCACACAAAAACAAAAACAACTACTATGTACCTTCATACTTCGTCTTCACCGTCACAGCATTTCCGTTGCCCCTGTGGCCGCGCCAGCACTCAATTTCGTATTTCACGTCATTCATCTGTCCATTGCCGTCGCTAACGTGCGCTGTCACACCGACTCGACTGCCCATTACCTAGCCTATCGCTTGAACACTGGCATTAAATGTATGACTGTCGGCATTAGGTTGTTTATACATCATGCCCGTCGTTGTGCAGCGGTGTTGGTGGTGGTGGTGGTAAGGGTCCACACTGATGACTTGCAGCTGCCTTTTCGGCCAGTCGCTATTTTAAATTTTAATTATTTGGCAATTTTTACTTCCACATTTTAAGGCATATGACAGCTGTAGATTTGTCATTTTGGCGCGCTGTGCCGTAGACGCTTTGTCATAAAAATATGCGCTAGTTTTAGAAATAATTATTTTCTTTAGTGTTTGTATAGATACACTTTTTCAATAATGAAAAATTAATGAGTTTAGCCTTCGTTGGTTGGAAAATATTATAATTTTAACTAAAAATATTTTATGCACACTCACGGCTAAACTATGTAAATTCAACAATTTTTATTGTACTTTTTTCTAAACATATGATGCGTACTATAAAAAAAAAACATAGATATAAAATTTCTAAATTTTATGCAAACCTCATGAAACTCAAAAATCAAAAAATTGCTACCAGCTCCACACTTTCATATAGCTATATTAATTTGAAAGCCTGGTTGGTACCGCTTCTCTCGGCTCGGCCCCGCTTCCGTACCGTAAGGCACGCTGACCACTACTTTTTTGTCTGTGATCATTGCTATGGCCTGAATAAGTGGTCTAAGTAATTGGAGAAAAGTTAGGCAAACTCCGAATCAAAGCCTTTAGTTACCGGCAAGTGAGACTAGGCACATTGGCGACCGCCTGTAACTTTTCAAGAATTGCCTAGGAATGTAAGTTCAGGCTAAACACTGTTGCAATCGTATGGTAGCTCAAAGATCTTACACATGGAACTTATGACAACCATTTCACTTAGTGACAAATATATATGCAACGCATTCAAGATTTATAATCAAGCGGAAAAGGGAGAGTTGTGAGTCCTAGTAAAAGTGATTAGGAAGCACGGTCCTCACCTAAAGCATTCGTTAATGAAATGTGCATATCCTGACTAATGAACGAGTAAGGTATAGAGCACTTTTTCTGTATTTGTTCGGTGCATTGAAAAAAGACCAGTAACATCCTCTTACCCTTATAAAGGTTACTCGGACTAATGAACTATTATTTTATTCCTTCGCTAAGCCTCGAACCCAATGAGCAACTAAAACTGAGTACTTGGAGATTCGATTTCGGGTTTCCGTCTACGGCAATCCTAATCTCATCCGGCATAAGTAACACGAATGGCTTCATTCCTTCATATGCTCGTATACCAAGCAAAAAAGCTCAGCCGTCTATCGAGATGCCGTTGAAGAGCAGACATCTCATCAGCTTGACATAACAATCCTGGTGGTGACGAACTGACTGCTGACTCAGGTCAGAGATACCTTACCGCCACTGCGATATCTTAACTCCACGTAAGTGCAGACAGAGTGCTCAGGAATCTGTTTCATAGTTCGATGAGAAGGTTTTTTTTTTGCTATTTATAAAATCATTTCGCATAGTAGTACACAACTCAATGCGTTTGAATGACTACTTAGGCTATTTAGCGTTAGATTATCTAGAATTTCTTATTTAAATTCTTATGTTTGCGAGCAACTTTTCATGGCTCTTTATCTTTCATTTCATTCCATTTTGCTACAACACCTTTCTCAGCTATCACACACTCCTTTGTTGACAAACATGTGCAAAAACTTGAAAGTTGAGTAGGTACACAAACAAATCAAAGTGAAGCAACATTCAAAAAAATAACAAAAAATAAAAAATCCACAGTAACTCTGCTGCCCATTCAAGGTCATCATCATTGCTGCCATTTATTTACAAACATCCTCCCTCCGCTCTAAACCAGCTTTTGCACTACAGCAGCTCGCTTAACCCTCCCTGCTTGCTTGCTTGCCCCCGCACAAGCCTCAGCTTCAACTTGTAAAACGTGCCACAATTGCGATTTTGTTCAATGCCATTTATTTTACTATATTTTTTTGTCAATTTCATTGATGCCATAGCTCCTTCAAGGCGATTGTGCGTGTGTGTGTGTGTGTTTGTGTGAGTGGACTCCTCACCCTCCATTCGCCACCCGGCAGTCAACTCGTCCCTTTTGCTTTTAACAGCTTGTCTAAGTGCCTTATTTTGATTCATTCACACGAAAAATCCGCACAAACCGCAAAAAGTCACGTACCTCCTTGTAACACTCGTACATATACATATATGTATATGTAGTGTAACTGAATGGTAAATGGTGACCGATCTGTTCGATCTATTGAAATTACTTACTCGGTGCAATGGCTGCTGGAGTTACTTGCTATTTCAAGTTTGCTTGCGTGTGTGTGCAAGAACATCACAAATCAATATGAACACACACACCGACACACAGATAAGCGTGTATAAGTGCAAATAAAAGCTAGCATGCGAGCTTGTTCCTTATCTCCCCTTTGAGGATTTCGTCATTACTTTTTACCTTTGCTTACACTTCCTAATGCTGCCTGCCTTCCAGTACCTTCATTCAACTATCGGTATATGTACTCGTTCTGTTCCTCTGTTGTTGCTCTGTATTTACAACCGCTTTGTTTGGTTGGTTGCTTGCTTGTTTCTCTGCTTGAAACGCCTCAATAGCGTGAAGCCCCTATTCTGCTTTCTTAACTACGATTACTACAAACATCTAGCATGTACAAGCAGCTTAAGTATATTTAGTGCGTAAGCGTTTGCAATACATTGGCTGTGTTGTATGTGCCGCCACACATTTCCGCGAAGCCTTCTAAGTGCCGCACTAAGCTTATCGGGGTTGATACCCTCTTTGCGCTGCATGGCTTCTCGGTGTCCTACTTGGGTATGTGTTGGTATTTCTGTACTCAAAACCATACTATTCCCAACTACCGCTATTTAAAACATGCAATGTTCTACTTTTTCCAATACTAATAGTATTTGCTTGAATTTTTCACACTTATGTACTTATGCCATTAACCCTACTGGCGTTCATACTCATTCATAAAAGTGTGTTTGTCGGATAGCGTGTAGGTAAAAACTATTCCACCAAATACCACCACCATTATAAGTTTACATAAGAGTTGCTATTTATGTGCTCTACCAATCAATGCTCTCGAGTTCTGGTACTTTTCAATAGTACTATATGTTATCCTATGCTCTATAAATGGTAATGTACATAAATGGAATTCAGTCCAAATCACTTAAAATATACTCAGCAAGAAATCTTAGACGTCGGCATATGAAGAATAATGTATAGGTTCCTAATGGAAGGTTAGTCAGCTGCACGATGTTCTTTTCACTTCCAATGGCCAGAAGGTCTTTTCCTCTTTGCATGTTGAACTTTTCGCCCAGCGTTCGCTAAGTCGACTATAAGCCCATCTGCCCCGGAGCAAATCACAAATTGCGACAGTAACCTCTATGCCCTCCCTCTCAGGCGAGTTGAGCTTGATGACTACCTAATCTAGCCAGTTCATCAGTCATGTGCTTATGAAATTTCCGGCAAAGTCAACATGTCCTGGTATCCAAATCAATCCAATTTTGAAGTAATTGGAGGAGATCGGGATAGAGGCCAAGCACTCTACGACCAATTTTAATCGTACCATATGACGTTTTACTTTGTATGACGGTATTTTCGCCTATGGCTCGCTAAACCGACTACAAACCAACCCATCTCTCTCGAAGTAAACAACAGGTTGCGACAGTGACTTCTATGTCACCCTGGAATACACCTCCACCAACTCTGCCGTTCAACTTCATCCTATCCATGAAGATGTTGGTTGGACTTATGTTCCAGGTTTTCCGATCTACCATTCATAAAGTCCATGTTTTCACAGATTATCGAGTACTTAAAAGACATATTCCAGGAAGGTTAGGTTAACTTCGGCGCCAGTCCAAAGTAAGACTCACTTAGACTCAGGATCCTCTATGACACCGCATGGAATTTTTTAATTATCCCTGTTCCCCTATAAACCACTTGGTGCTTAGCAAAAAAGTGAATAAGCTTCTAACGTTCACCGCTTTGAGGCCATCGAGATCGTTGAAGAAATGGCTCCCAAGAGCTTTTGCAACGCGTTTTCACAGATCCGGGAAATGGCAGAGAAGATGTGGGATGGTTTCCTCTTCGTCTTCATCCATGCAGCTTCCGCATGCATGCGCCCAGTCTAGCTCCGTTTAATCTAATCAGACAATGTTCGGTGAAGACTCCAATCACTATGCGAATATCCTGCCTCATATTAAGTAGAGATTTGATGCGTAGGGCGTCTGTGGCTGGCTAGAGAGTTTTGGTAATGTGAAAGGTCGGTTTCATTCGCCATCTATCATTGGCAACTTCTCTGAATTTAGCATTTCCTTATCCCTTATATCTGTAGCAGTCAAGATCAATCCTTGACTCGTGAGTTCGTCAGTCTTGTAGTTTCCCTCACGGAAACCCGCGAGCTTCTTAGTCTGACGACCGAGCCCGCAATATCTACGGGTATAACGCTAAGGAAAGAGCTGGGCGTTGTAGTACAGCAGCGGTCCTTTGTACGCAGTCTAACTTATTAGCTAAACTAGACATTTCTGGTGAATACCACTAGATAATGACTACATAATTGGTTTGATATTGATTTCATATAGCCAAAAAATTATTTTGTAGAGTTAGTGATGCCTTCCTTAGCCTTAAAAACAAAGAGAAATCCATCTACACTTAAGTGAAATGTATGAGTAAGATGATCAAGCAATCCCAAAGACTCTCTTTTTATAACCAAAGAATGCATTAACTTCAAATTGAACTGAGCATCCTATTACTCGGGTATTTTAGAACAAGCCTTGAACTGACTGAGAAAAATACCCTTGACTCATTCTTCTTGCTCTTAGACAAACAAGTATAAGTATTTAACTCAACCCCGCGAGGTCCTTCGAAAGAACTGTTGCCCAAAGAGAATTTAATAAACTAATAATAATAAAACTAAGGTGCTATTGATTCTAGTTACGAACCTGGTTCAATTTTCCAGCAACTCTAAGAACTATCTTGAGCAGTTTTAGGGCAAAAGACGACGGGCATGACTCACTAAGCTATACGGGTTTTCAGTGGTTGAAAACAAAAGGTATTCGGGAGTATACCCCCTTTCTTTACAATAAAAAAAATCACGAAATGTTTGCTTCTAAATCCCCGTTACGTATCGTATAAACCACTAAAAAACAAAAAACAAAAAAATCTTGAAACTTTGCGGCATTTTCTAGACAACAACAAAAGTTGAACAAAAATGTCGGCATGTAGAAAAAGAATGTAGAAAAGTTCAAAGATAAATCAAATTCTTAAAATTTCACTGCAACGCAAAATGTTGCAAAGAAAGCTAGAACACAGTATCAATAGCAATACTGAGGCGACCAAGCAAAAGATCAAAAGCTATTCAAGTAACCGCCGCCAAATCGCTTTAAGCTAAATAAACGAACTTCCAACAAATCGCATTCGATTTGACTTGTCGCACGCTTTTTGTCTGCACTTACATACTTTGCTACAAACATACATATTTATTCACACCAACGTTTAATCTACAACAGAAAAAGTGCAAAGAGCAAGGCAGATGCTGCAGAACAAAAATAAAAACAAACAAAATTTTCAAAATAAAACCAAAGTAAATCAATTCGACTTACTTGTCGATGCTGTGAATGATTTATGCCGCCCAAAAAAAAAAAATTTTAAATTAAAGAATGAAATTTTTTGCAACATTTTGCTTTGCACGTTTCGCGCCCGAGACCAGAGCTTTTCGGCAGCTGCCGTGCAAAATTGCGTGAAGTCGCTGAAGCCAGCCAGCTTTGCAAGTGTTGTTTTCTGCCGATTTGTCTTCTTTTACTTTTCTTTTTAACACCTTTTATTTAATTTTACTTTTCCTTGCGCTCCCCTTAAATTTCTTTTCGCCTTAGTCACAGTAAGAACTTTGTAATTTTTCACTTGCGAACTTTAAAATATTGATTTTTATGAAGAATACCTCAAATTTTAATGAGATTATTTATGGTTGAAGTTTAAATGGGCGCTGAAAGCGTTGACTTATGAGCTGTTTTAAGGTGCTAGAAAAGAGGAAGTGTATTTGATGACTAAAATTAAAGAACTTTAACTTTTGAAGACGGGTAAGGCTGCCGTAGTCCACTGATTTCTGCTTCAGCCCGGTGTAAAGAAACCTATCGGTGCGAACCGAAGAAGGCTTCGATTGAATTCTCAATACACAACTCTCTGAGGGCTGCAGTGAGTAGCAGTCTCTGCAATAGAGGTACAGAAGCATATTCACGGACCAGAACGGTTTGAAACTGACGCGTAGAGTCGGACCGTGTTTGGTCAGAAACTCGCCGTTAATATCATGTTTAGGCTTTGAGATTTCCACAGCTTATTTCAGTTGGAAGTGGCCAACATAAAACAGGTAGTAGGCCTGCTACGATTCCTACTTCCAAATCAGCCAGGTTTGGGTTAAAGTACTCACTCAGTGAAATTTTAGGGAACAGATTAGCTGTCAAATTGGCTAAAGAGTGCACCCATGAGGTTATCTCTCTTGAGAGAGAGGTAGTAGTTCTTGTGCTTACATGTGAACTACCCCTAGACAGATGAACTGTCAGTCGGCAAAGTAGTAGAGTCATTCTGCTTTCAGCTCCGTATAAATTGGGAATAAGATCTCCTCGCCGTTTGGTTTTAGGCAAGGCGATTCACTCTCGTGCGATTTTTTCAATCTGATACTGGAAAGCATTATAAGAACTGCCAAACTGAACCGCCAGAAACCCAAGGAAGTCAGCGCAATATATTTCAACTTTAAAAAAGAAGCTAAAGGGGCCGGTCTATCGGTGAACAAGGACAAGACAAAGTACTTCTTGGCAACACATAAAAAGTTTCGCGTATTGTGAAGGACTTTGTCTACCTAGGATCCAGCATAACCACCACCAATATTGTCAGTCTGGAGATAAAGCGAAGAATATCTTTTACCAAAAGGTGCTACTTTGGGCTCGGTAGACAATTGAAAAGCAGACCCTCTCCCGACGAGCAAAAATCACATTCTGCAATTCTCCTATCATGTCCGTCTTTTTATATGGTGCAGAAACTGGACGATGTGTAACAAAAATGAGGTTGCTTTGGGGGTTTTCGAGAACCATTCTGCGCAAGATCTATGGCCCTATTCACGTATGAGACAAGTACGGAAGAAGATGTAATGACGAACTCTACGAGCTTTTTAACGCTGGACACAGTCAAGCGCTTAAAAATACAACAGTTGCGCTGGCTTGGACATATTGAACGCATGGATGACGACGCTCTGATGGAAAAATTTTTCGACTCCGCACCCATTGTTTGAAAACGAAAGCAAGCGCGCCTACGAATACGATGAAAGGACGACGTGCAGAGATACCTGTCCACACTGGGAATTAACTACTGGCCCAAATCCGCAAAGGAGGCATGCACCTGGTGAGACTTTTTGGTCTCGGCTCAAACCCACAAACGATTGTATAAAAAAAGACATCAACATAAACATCCAAAGGGAATAACCGATCAAAAAATATAAAGCCGATGCCAAAGGTAGATGATTTACTAATAAGCTGTCACTAAAGCTGTCACGATCAAGATAAAGCTTTCTTTGATTTTCCTACACACTAAAGCGTCTAAAGTTTACGAAAGCTTTTTTGTCAGCGAAAGATTATACAAATTTCAATGGCTAATAAAAGGAATAAACTAGAAAGTAATAAGGCTAAAAAGTAAACAAAAAGTAGTCAGTACCACAGAAGACAAAATTACGCATATCACTTTATTATTATTTTTTTTTTAACTGCTTTGCAAGTTTTTTCGCTAATTTAAATATTGGCATATCTCCTGTTTATACAAATACTGCACCATAAAAAGTGTCACACTTTTTAACTTTATTTACTAATTTTTCTCTTTTTCGAAATTTACTTTTACAACTTTTTTTCTAAGCTTGACCATAGAACAATAACATAGCTATTAGCTTAGCTGACAAGCAACAAGCTGAAGCAGAGTTGCTGCAGTACAAGCCATAGCAACACTGAGAGGATAAAGGTTAAAAAGAGTATAGAAATGTGGCGCAGTGAGGAAGTTGGAAACAAAAGGTAGTAGAAAGCTTTTGCCTGCACTCACATAAAAGGTAGTAACAGCTGGTTGAACATGGCAGCGAGGAGGACAAAAAATGCAGCAAAGGATTATTATTAAAATAATTGCTTGCACAGCAAAATACCTAGCAAAAAACTACATGCATAGATACTTAGTTGGAAGTATGAAAAGAGCACAGAAAAAAAATCAAAAATTAAAAAAATTATGAAAAAAATAAAGACTGTATGAGTAGTGTACAAAAGAAAAAAGGAAACAATTAGAAGCTACTCATTAAAACGCAGCTTTGCTGGTGCTGTTCACTAGCGTGCAGCCAGCGCGCTCGCACAAATGCTGCGTGCACTCGCTACATACCTAGCTTGCCTAACTTTCTTCAACTCTTTGCTCCGTCATTGGCACTGTCTATGCACTTCAATACAGTGGACAGTGTGTTAAAAAGCATTAAGTTCACTTTGTTTCGTTAATAACTTTTCTACAAAGTGTAGTTCCTTTATATGTATATTTTTTCTCTAATTTGTTTTTTCTCTTCCCCTTTGTTTTCCTCATTTTTTTAGGTATTAAAAATTCTGCTTTATGATGCTTTAAATGCTTTACAATCCTCTCAAATGTGCTCTGCCTCTCCACCCCCTGACTTGCAACAACTTCTCACAAATTGCATAGTCGTGTAAGTCGAGTGAAAGCCAGATGAGCACAGATAAAGTAAAAGAGAAATGGGTGCCCAGGTTAGAGTGACTGAGAGGGCAGAGCAGAGCAAGCATTGGCAAAAGCATAAAAGCGCAAAGCGTCGAGTGGAGGAGCTCAACTTTTTAATTAGCCGCATAAAAGTAGATACCTAATGACAACAGCTTAAATGTTGTTGTAAAAATGCATAGAAGGAAAATAAAAAATTGCATAGAAAAATAAAGGCAACAACAGTAAAAGCTGCTGCAATAGCAATGAAAAAAGTTAATGTTCTCCATATTAGCAAAGTGCTCTGGCAAATTTGTAGTTTTCTTTTATTTTGGACAAGCATTTACCATCATTTTGTCATTATGTTTAATGAAATGTTTTGGTGCTGGCGCTTAGCAAATTAATTGCAAGAACAAAATGATAGAAATCGGTAAAAAATTAAAAAAGGAAAAAAATTATATCTACGTATATACATAAATACATTCACACGAAGAAGCCGTGCAGCAATGTACAAAAGCATTTGTTCTCTATTGGCATGTGTTTTGTTACCAAGCGCAACGAATATCAAAAAAAAAATAGTGCAATAAAAGGACATGAAGGTAGAAATAAGTCATGGAATGTGGCGATTGAGCTAGCGCTTCTCTTCTGTTGGCAAATCTACATACATTAGCCTTACATACGTAGCCTTGTTGGTGCTTTGCAATTTTTTTAATTACTTTGCCGCTATTGTTCGGTGGCTATAAATTTTTTCTCGTTTCGAGGACTTCCTCAAAGGACAATAGTTAACAAAGGAAAAAATTTATATAATTTAAAGACTATTTGAATTTTTTTATTAATACTAACAGTGCAAATAATCTTTTGCAAAAAAAAAAACAAAAAACAGTAAATTCTATTGGCTCGGGGAGCTAAACATCGAATGGCGTTCTTCATTATTTCCTTGGCACAAATGGCAAGATCGGCTTTCTTATGCATTGGACTGAGCGCATTTAAAATCCAAACGCCAGATTTGTAGTCACCTTACCAAGTGCGCGCCGCACAGTGGTGCCAAACAAGAATTTACTCTTCAAATTGAATATATTTATATATTTTTTTTTTAGATGTAAGTAAATAAAATTTAGAAGCGATTTTTTGGGGCCCGATGTTTGATTTCTTTATATATAAAATCTTTTGGTGCAAAATGCAAAGAAGTAGTTAGCAATTTTTAGGAATATCCTGTAAATAAATATAGTTGAAAACAGATCGGCAAAATGCAAAAGTAAAAATTTAATTATTTTTCAAAATCTTTATAATTTTAAGTAGCCATTTTTATTGCCCATTAAATTTTAGTGTAATAAAAAGTTTTGCAAAATTACGCCGAAAAAAAATGTTTCCAAAAAGTGGGAAAGGTTAATGTTCTAAAAAGTAAAAATGAAAACTGTTCTGAGTAGCTTTCAATGGTTCCAGACTCCTTGAGAAGAAAACAGAAAATTGCGTAAAATTACGCTGGAAATTTTTCTTTTCAAAAAAGTCGAAAAAGTTGCGTTTTTGAAGAAAAAAAAATAAAACTGTTCTGAGTAGCTTTTTCATAGTTCTGGAGTTCCTGAAAAGGAAAAAAATTACGCAAATTACGCGAAAAAAACGAAAAAGTTAAATTTTTGGAAAAAATAAAAATTAACACTTTTCTGAGTAGCTTTTCAATTTTCAAAAAAGTCGAGTAAATTAAATGGTTGAAAAAAACAGAACTTAAAACTGTTCTGAGTAGCTTTTTAATAGATCTAGAGTTCCGGGAAAGAAAAAAAGTGTTCTGCAAAATTAGGGCCGAACAAAAATATTTTTTTCAAAAAAGTGGAAAGTTCAATTTTTGAAAAAAAAATAAAAGTTTCCTGGAATTCTACAGCTACTGAAAATTTAAATTTTTTAAAAAATTGAACTTTTTCGACCTTTTGAAAAAAAAGAAGTTTTTTGGTGTAATTTTGCAGAAATTTTTCCCCTTTTTAGTAACTCTAGAAGTATTGAAAAGCTACTCAGAACAGTTTTAGTTTTTATTTTTTTTCAAAAATTGCAACTGCTCTCAGCTACTTATCCAGAGTAATGCTTAAGGATTAAGCTTTGACTTCTTGTATAAAACACCAGTTCCACTTTTACCGAATTTACGCCGAGACCACAACTCGGCAATCATCTTCATAGTACGTCCCAAAGCGCCCAGTATCTGTGGAAATTTACCCCTTAATGCGATGGCGATATGATCAGCGTGGGCGTCGTCATTTTTAGCTATTTCTTTTAAACATATTTTTCGTAGTTACACCATTAGTAACTACAACTTTAAGCTCATTCTTTATCTTCACCTCCACAAATCGCCAATTATGCCTCGTGTCTTCTATTCCAGCGCAAATCCTTTGATTGCCATTTGACAGTGGAAAATCCCTTATCGGAGTGCATATTTTCTTGTAATTTCTTAGTTGCCACTCTTATTTCCTTTATTTCCTATATTTTATTCGCCAGCCATTTTCCTGCCATTGTTTCTACCTCCACTCGTACGTCTTTGTGTAATCTATTTGAATCTTTGGGTGCTCGCATCCTTTGGAGACTTCGATTGCTGTAAGAAAAAATTACCTTCAGCTTAGCATATTATCCTTATGTTGCTGTCGAAATTGATGCGATAACAAGTATCCTTTCAATATTTAAAGTTTCCTTTTTTTGGCATAAATAGCCGTCCAGTCTAAAGTAGCTATCTCATTCATACCCAATTCCAAGAAGTGAAGTGAAATTTTAAACGCTTTTGTACGACTATAAAGCAAGCACGAATACACACATACACCAATGCATATTCATTTACATACATATGTACATAAGTAAGTCTAACCTAAATTTAGTGCTATTTAAGCAAACAAATGCCTGCATATATTTCATTCGTTCGCAATGATTTTTAGATTTTTCAAGGCAAAGTGGCATGTGGAGTGCTGATGCCCACTTAGGTATGTGTGTATGTATGTGTGTTGGAATGGTATGCAAATATGGAATTATATATGTACCTATGTACATATCAAATACCGTAGGGAATTTCAATTGAGGGCAAAAAAGGATATTTAGTTCAATTTGATGTGGTGCGTATGGGAGTTTGTCGCTGCCCCTCGGCAGTCGGCATAAATATAAGCTTATACGTTTGGAGCTCGCATACTTGTGTGTTTACATACATATAAACATATGTATATTTTTACGGGTTTGCATAACTATGCTCCTTTAAATATTTCATTTGCTAAGCTGCCTTCTATATATGTATGTGTACGAACTACTATCACATACTTACTATTTATTTTCAACTGCCTTTGTCGTTGTATTTTGTGATTTATGGCAGTGGTAGGATTAAATTGCCTTCACATTGTGCGCACATAAGAAAATTCTCGACCAGAAAAAAGTGTCAACTGACAAGCAAAGGACACCAAATAATGCTTACTCACACCCATACACTCGCGCACGCACACGCCTACATACATATGTACATTTCATTTCTACATTCAACCCAACTTCCCTACTTGCTCTACAAAACTTAACTCTCTAGCGGTAAGTCTGTGACGCCACCGCAGTGTCGACGCGTAGCTCAAATGCCATAAAATGTTGCCTTGCCGTTGGCTAAGAAATTTGAAATTTGATGATACCAGCAGCTGGGCCGAATATGGGTGGGCGTGAACTTGCAGAAGTGATAAAAGATGTGTGCGCCAGTGACTGCGATTGTTAGGAAATACTTTAGTAAAATTAAATTTAAAAAAGCCGCTGGGTAGATGTCGCATAAATTTGCTAATAACTAAATTTACGAGGTATAACATGGAAAATAAATAGCAAAAAATAAAGCAAGGGAAATAGAAAATCCAAATTCTTTTTAAATAAGTGTCAAATTAGTTAACATATGTACATTAGCTTTTGTATAAGCTTCCACCAAATTAAGAGGTTTTATGAAATTTGCGTGCTTACAATATGTTATCCAAAGCCCAGGAAGCTCACTATTTCACGCACTATTGAAAAATCAAAATTTATTTATTTTTTCTATTTAATAGAGCTTTTAGAGGTTTCAAGTGAGCTTCCTTAAAAGCTTCGTTTTTAAAAAGCTTTCAAACACTTTTAAATTGTTATTTTTTCAAGTTATATAAAGATACGATAGCTCACTTCTTAAACGCATTGCACTTTCTGGGCTTTATACGAAAGCTTTCAGAACTTAAGCTTGTTAAAAGCTTTCATGCCATTTAAAATTTATAATAAAGCTTTCGAAAAAGGTCAGCTGCTAAACGTAAAGATATGAAAAACTGCTAATGAAATCTTAATTTTTAGAAGCTCTCTGTTACTTTTAAATATTTTAGTGGAAAGCTTTTATCTATTTTTATGTATGGCAATCATAAAGTAGCGCTGCATGGGTTATGTTTCTGCCCATAGCTGATCTAAAATAAACAAAAAATTTTGTGTAAGCTTTAAGCTTCCGGAGCAACCAAAGCATTTCCCGCGAAAAAAACGTTTTGAATCTTTATATAGAATCAAAGCTTTCTGTGTCCGTGGTAGCTTTAACTCAGTGACGACCAAAACATATCCCACGGACGAAGCTTTTGAAAACTTTCTATGAATTCTATATTAGGGACGATTAGATAGAGCTTTCACCTTACGAATATTCCTATGGAAGTCAATAGAATTAATGCTTACGCTGGTCGTCATTACAAACTTTTTTAGGCTTTAGATACATTTGGTATTAGCGTGTGCAGGAAAATAGCTCCGTCTGATCATCGCGGCTTCAAATACATGAAGTTTTTTAATGCTAGTAAATTTAGGGAAGCGTTTTCTGTTAACTAAGTTAAACTCCTCCCTTGTCCAATTTCAATTTCGCATTCATCATCTACGTGACGATGAACTTTTAATCTGTTTTGAAATATTTGTTTCACTTTTCGTAGATACAATTTCAACGATCATTTGAACTGTAACTGCATTGTCCTCCCAGCCACATATTTTTAATTAATTTAATTAAAATTAAATTCCATTCATTTACATACTTCTCATTCACCATTTTCTCCGATTGTTTCTATATAAATGTGCTGTTTGAAAACATTTTTTTTTTTTGTTTGCAGAGACAAAAATTAAATTTCAATGCTATTTTTGTCTTGTCTAACCTAGTTTTCACAAATCCCCGAAGTTCTTTTACCTCGAACGTTTGTTTAATATAACACACATACACACACACATGCACATGCTCCAAGTTTATTGCGCTACCCTTTTATGAACGCAAATCCATGGCAAGTGGTCTATATGCTTTTCAATTGCATTCTGTTAACGTTTTTCCCCTCAACAGCCAAAATCATCATTAGCAGCAAACAATTGTGGAAAGTGCATTGACTAGAGGTTGAATAAGGATTACCAAGAGAAGAGGTACATGGGCATATGCATGAGTATTTGTATTTGTAGGTATTTGGATCGTATGTGAAGGACATGCAAACATACATACATACATATTCATACACATTCGCTAACACGTCATAATCAAGCCACACCGCTGTCCTCAGCGCACTCATTGCTTCGTTGCTCGGCACACAGCTCTCAATTCAAAATGTCTCACTCCATTAGTTCAGTTAACAAACGAGCCAAGCAGCTGTGGCCGAGGTCGAGCGAAAAATGAGTGAGGCAAAAAATTGAAACCGAAAAAAAAAAACAGCAACGACGTTTGTTGGGGCCAGCACTTAAGTGGGCATGAGCAGAGCCTTGAAGTGAGTGGTTTGCTGTGCGGTAGGGAGAAAAGTGGGTGTAAGGATATGTAAGGGTATGTGCTTCAGACCACACATGTCAATTAAATGGTATAGAGCGCGCTACGTGCAATTAGCTCAATGCAATGCATGTGGCTGGGTCTATGCGCCTAAAAGCAGGCTGCGACAAAACGACAAAATGAAATATGCGCTCACATACATATGTATGTATCCTGCACAAGCATATGTTTTTATGGCATTTTCTTTCGTCTTTCCAGTATGCCATTTTCACTATTATCACCAATTTTTTGTTAGTCTTTTTTTCGTTTTGTTTGCTGGCGGACATTTTTTAGAATCATTTGGAGTAGGCGGCCATCTCGACGAGTGCCTGCCTGACCTGGCTCAACTCAACTCATTTTGGCAATTTGTGTGCTTTTTTCATGCAGTTGTTTTTTCACTAGTTGCTTCATGTGTTTTTTTTTTTTGCTCACTCCAAAATCCTGCTAAACATCCTAATATTCACTTACCTTTTTCCCTCTGTGTTCATTCCTTTATCCAGCTTTGGTTTATTTCGCCTTTAATTTTTTTCTTTTCTTCCTGATTTGATTTTCCTCTTTGTTAGCTACTTTATTTATTTTTTTCTTGTACTTCACTGTGCTCTGTGCTTTGGTTAATTTAACAGCATTGAAATGGAATTGACATGTTTAGCTTGCGGAGCTCATCCGCCAGCGACTGTCAGCCAATGAACTCACAATCTCCTCATATCTGCATGTTCTTGTGCTAATTGGTTTTTCCAGCGTTGCAAAGCATTTGGTTTGTGGTATTATTTTGGACTTATTTCTCTCGTAGAAGAATTAAGAATTTAAGAATCAAATGAGTAAAGAAAATATATCTAAAATGGCTGAAACTTAGAGGAAAAAATTGCCATAAACGGTTTAGTAAATTTTATTTCAAAATATCTTCAGTTATGTTCACCAAAATATGAAATGTCCAACATACATTTTGGGATTTCCTCTATCTCTATCTTTTACCTTTTTAAAAACTGCTTTAAACTGGACAGAAATTGTACCCAGACTTTGAAACTTCCTGACTGAAAGCGCCTTCTTACAGAATGTTTTCTGCAAAAAGACGGCTATAAGTTCTCAGACTTGACCATAATGAAGGAATGTTGTTACTACTCGTCGCCTACCAACAGCATACCCATGGTAAAAATTGCTTTCGCTCTGCTTTGAAGTCCCAAATCTGACAATTCGACAGAGATATGGACACTAAATTCTTCTTTTCTGCTAGAGCAAGATGTGAAAATTTTGGTTCACACTAAATTGCGAAATAACTGAATGTGAGTACTTCGAAGAACTAGAAAGTGACAGAAGAATGTAGTATTCTACTTTTTTCACTTTGTGAATTCGCTATTTTTGTAAGTTCATTTCAAGCCTTTGGCAACCTATATTCGGTAGTCGGATCCATTACCTTGTTGTCTTGAATTCTGGCAATCCACAGTTAACAACAACGACTGACACTGCAGTGCACTGTTGGTTAAGTTAGATAAAGTTAATATGACTGCCTATGTCCAGCTAAGGAGACGGCACACTCAGACTTCTTGGGCCCGTTTTGACGTCGTTTGTTGGGGTTGTATTGTGGTGGTTAACTGGCTTACTGGGTTTTGGTATAAATTCAATGTATTATGCTTCAAGATTTCGTATGGGTTTTTAATGATCTTTATTGCCGACGCCATGGCGATCGCGTAGTCAAAGGCTTAGTCAGACCATTTTGAGTAGATCTACTCACTTGCAATGCATCGCTAAGTTTTTACAGTATGTTTTGCATTTTGGTCTTCGACGGCTCCATATGATTTAAGTCCTGCAGGCTTGAGTCCAGTTGTAGCCCTTATTTTGAAAGCAGGGCGATAGGCTTAAGCTGTTTTACGCACGTGGTGAGCTCCGAAGGTTTAGTACTTTTTCAATTATCACATGTGGTGGAACCACTGTGTGGTCTTAAGGAAGCCTTAATAAACCAGAGGTTCCAAAGCTTTAAGAATCGTTTGCTTAAGATTTGAGGCGATATTTTAATATCAGCGGGGCCGTGGCAGGTATACGTGTTGCTCGTCCTCGTCTCTGCAGCCATGACAGAAATGGGTAACACAGTTCTTTTAGGCCGCGCTATTAGAGCTCTGTTTAAAGTACGCAGATCAGAGTCTTGGATTTTCATCGAACCTTTGGCCAGGTCTTCCTTACAACTCAAAATGTGGGTTCTATTTCCCATGTATCAATAGCTAATTCGGTGGAAACTGATCCAACTGCCTGGCGACCTAAACGAATATTCGGTTCCCATGTTTGCTAACTTATCTCCATGCTGGGGACCTCAAACTACATGTTCTCGTAGAAATCATCGCAGCCTCTTCATTCAGAGCCTTTATAGATTCCATTGTGACCTGCCTTACCAATATTGTTGATTGGTTCTTTCCAATTTGGTTCTACTTTGAGCTCTCGTTCATTAAGGCAGTAGATCTTTAGTCCGGTTCTGAGCAGTCTTGACTTATGTATATAAGGGATCCTAGTAAAATTAAATTTGAGAAACGAATCTACCGTTCCGGCGTGGGTGTTGCCTGCGGCTTTCAAATTATGGCTATATAGTTAAGATTGGCCAGTAGTTTAAAAGCTACCTCTAGGTAAAAGCTGTGGCTGTGGTAATTGGAGCGATGTTAGAATTATTAAAAGCCGAGTAGACTTATCCAAAGCTAGCTAACAAACGGCAACACCATAAAAGAGAATGGGACAAAGAGGACCTACATACACTTTGTGGTCTAGCTTTATTTTTTCCATTTATGTAATTAGTCGAAATTTCTTTCTTATTTTGAATTCCTACGTCTGTTGAAGGCTTGCAAAATATTATTTAACTTAAATAAAAAAATGCAATTTTTTATATTCTTGCTTACATATGTACACGGGTGGCAACCCTTTTTAGCACACCTTTAAATAGTTTATATAGCTGGCAACCCTTCACAGAAATATGTTTTCTAAACTCAGTACTTAAAACTAAATCGACCTATATCTAAAAATAATTTTTGTATGTCAAAGTGGCAAGTGTTCCATAGCTAATCATATATATGTTATATATATAATATTTTTAATAAAACTAGAAACTTAAACTTTGGTAATCTTGTATTTAATAATAGCTTTACGTAAAGGTGGCAACCCTTTTCAAATCCTGATTTTGCTCAAGTTACTCAAACCACTTTCATTTGAGAAAATTAGCTCATATTTAAACAAATATTAGTTGTATAAAGGTGACAACCCTTCATAAAAATAATTCTACAAATAATTTATTAGACAATTAATTATAATAAGAAAAAATTGATTTTTATAAAGGCGGCAACCCCATTCAAACCCATATCTTATTCAAGTAATTTCATAACTCTTTTATATGAAAGAAGCAAGAATATTTGAGTAATTTATTTTTATTTTGTCAGAAAATTTGGCTCAGATTTCTTAAAAAAGAACTTTTTTTATTTATTTTCTACTCTTATTTTTACAGCATACTTTTCCAATTAGTCATATGTATGTATCTCAACTAATGCTCCTTTCCCTCTCTTCTCTTTACAGGTAAACTATAAATCCATTACGTATTTCTACTCAAATGTATTGGGCTGTAAGTAATTTTAATACACACAAAAAGTTCCCTAATAGTATTATATTTAATTAATTCTCAAACACACCAAATTTCCACGTTTTTCGCATTCCTTGCGCCTATTTAGAAAACTATTGACATTTTCAATTAAACGCCAACAAACCGGAAACAGGCAATTTTCTTTTGCCACAACAAATATACACAGCGCACACAAGACAATCTTAACATCCTTTCACACGAATCCTTTGACGAAAATTTTCCAAATTTTCTTAATACGTGATGAGAAGTACTTTATTGCTGTAAAGGCTACGACGACGACGACAACGACGACGAATTGTGTAAAAGTTAAAAATCCCACAAGGCCTTGCACATAATCATTAACACACGCTTAAGCTGTGGCAAGATGGAGTAGCCTAGAACAATAAGGCAATAAAACAAACACAAACACAAATGACGATAATAATGTATAATGACAAAAACAACAAAGACAACAAAAGCAACAGCTACAGCGACATCAACAGCATTAGGTAGTAAACATAATATGCAAAACTAAAGCGAAAAGTAAACTAAGCTGCCAGTAGTGGTAGTCAAACAACAAACAATATCCTTTTAATGTCCTTTTTAAACACACACACATAATTGAAATGACCACCGAGCATCAGCAACAGCAACCAATGTGTACACAACCAAGGGTTTGCATGAGGGTGTGGTGAAGCGGAGGCTCATATGAAAGTACTCTTGTATGAATATAAGATCATTTTTTCTTGCCTTGCTTAGGTTCTTTTGTCCTCAAGTAGAAGAAAATTAATATGCGTGATGTGACAAAAGCAGTCAGCAAAGCAGCTTGGAATTTAAAGGAATTATATTAATATATACTATGAGTATGCAGACATAAGCGTGTGTGTGCGTGATATACCTTTGAATATATATAGAAGTCATTAATATGCGACAACAGCATTTCAGTCCAGTTCAGCTTGCGCTCGTAGAAGGGAAATTTTTTAAGTCCAAAAGCCCTTGTCCATTTATGAGTTGTAAATATGTATGTATGTAGTTGTGCTGCTCCCTTAAGTCACAAAAAACGATCATTTTCATCGTACTGGAGAGTACATACAGCATCTGCTGTTGAATTGCAAGGGTCAGCTGCTTGATGCCGCCTCAACTCCCTCCAAGTCATTTGCTGCTGCGCAAGTTTCTACTCAAAAATCAACCGAAAATTGTGCCTCAAAATTTTCTCAGCATTCAACTATGGCGAACTTGTCTAGGAAGCTGCACAGATGATAGCTTCGGCTGCACTATGAGGCAGTCAAACCTGTCGACTGTAGTGGCGGGTAAACTAGTATTAATAGCTGAGAACTAGTTGCTATTATATGAAATCTTTTACTTCTACTCACCCTAACAAGTTCGGCAATTAGCAGTAGCGGTCGTAACGGTCATCCAAAATGGATTTTCTTTTTATTTAATTTTTTTTTCTCAAATTTTTGATCTCTCTTATTGCTTTGTTTCTGTCAGAGTTCCTTTTTAATTCTTCAATCTTATTTTATGCCTTACAATTCTTTTCTTTCTTCACACTCCCTTATGTCAGTTAATTTAGCTCGATTGCTCACCTTGTTGATTTCAAGTTCATTTGGAACAATAAAAACGCATACCTTTTCGCAATGTTTTTTTCCACTTTTTCCCACATGACTGCTGATAGAGTTCAATGGACTGCCTAGATTTTGGCAAACTTGTCGCAAACAAACACAACAGCAGTGGCAGCTGGAAAATTTTAAATATTTTGGCGCAAATCAGCTGGTGCCTACAGACAACAGCTGCATAAATTTAGTTTTTTTCTTGGCTGTTAAACTTCTACATTTAATTTTAATTCACAAACCGTAAAAGAATATCACAAGAGGGGCAGGTCATGTTTTGCTGAAGTAATTTTTATTGCAATCAATTATTCATAAAAATGTAAATAAATTTACAAATGTCTTATTGAACAGAAACTACACCAAAGTGCGTACTTATTCTGCCACGTGCCTTAAAGTACACGCATGACCTCATTGGCACTCCCCAAACCAGCACTACTGCCCATACCACAGCTTACACAATTCTCCTTCTGGCCATCCAGCAAAACTCGTTTTAGTCGCGTGTCCCATATCAGCATGGCAAGAAAACTTGTCACGATTTGCCTAAGACGATTGAGGAAAACACAAAAAAAGTGCAGTAGAAAAATCATTAACATACTTACTAGACTCTACTTCTACATGCACATCTACATCGCACTCCAAGGAACAAACCACAGTGTAATGTTCGCATAAAAACCGTATTCAAAATTATAAATGTACACTATTTTGCTGACTCGAAATAATTAATATGAACGGATTGAGTGGAACATCGCCAAAGTAGGAATGTCGTTTTTAAAATGATTTATTCGAAAGTCGATGAATTGATTTGTTCCCAATCGATTTTTCCTTACAATTTTCCACAGGAATCGTTTCAAATTAATGAAGAATCGCAATTTCCGTAAAAAAAATTTGATTTAAATCGGCCAAACTAAAAATGGATTGATCGAGGTTTTCAAAACCGGTTTTCTTCGCTTTCTTTCTTAAGATTCGCAATATAAATTAATTTGAATTATCCTGAAATTAAGTCAAAATTCGGCGTTAATATTTGCTCACAAATCGCGACTAAAGCGGTATCGGAATCGATTTAAATGAATAAGTAATCGAAATGTTCCCTAAAAATGTCGTTTCTAAAGCGATTGAATTAAACAGCGATTAATGGAGTTTTTCGCATTTTTTCGATTTTTTTCTGTAATTTGTTACATAAATCGATTTATATTAGTGAGGCATCGTAAAATGTCCTACTGATATAAGATACTTAAATTTGAAGAATAGAGATACACCTTTTTTGTCGAAAATTGTTTTCAGAGGAACTAAATTTGCCGCAACCAAAAAGAAAAATTACTTTTCATTACATTTTTTCATACAAAAAATAATAATTTCTTAGGAAACCAGTTTAACAGCAAATAAAATTTATCTTGAATACAATATTTTTTCGTAAATTTCTTCTGGTGAAATTTCGTCTACGACTTTTTGCAAGGAAAAATCTCTGTCTGAATAAAAAATACTTGGGGTAATGTTTAGTTATTTGCCCACTGTTTTTGATTAATGGGCGGTCGGTGAGGGGCGAGGCTCTTGACACCCACTAGAAAGACTACAGTTCAAACTTTATAAGAAGTAATTCCTAGCACCTCGAACTCTTCCACATAGCCCTGTGGAATTATTGGAAAATGGGTTAATGGTTAGCATGTGCAGAACACCTTTCCGCACAACTTTTTCATAATTTTTTTTTGTTTTTGTTAAAAATATCCATAAATGTTTTACTGGGTTTTATTGCAAAGGAAACAAATTCTGGGCAATCATATGTTTTCTGTATGAAAAGAAAATATTTGTTTAGAAAAAAATGAATCTTATAAAATATTTTCCTTGTGTACGTATAAATTTTCTCATGACAAAAAATAGCTCAGAGACTCAGGGAAAAAATCATAATTTCCCCAGTAACAAAAAAATTTACTTTTGAAAAGATGTTACAGAAATATGAATTTGAAACTTTTTCGGTTAAATTTTATGTACATAAGTAGTGTTCCACTGTGCGCCGCCATGCCCTTCACAAATTTCCAATTTGCTACCAAGCAGATCACCATGTGACAACCTCGTTCACCCAGAACAAATAAGCTCTTAGCCAGTCAGTCGGTCAGTGGTCGGCGTGGACTTCATCTGCATTTCGGATTGCTGCTAAACTTTTTTTTTTTGCTTATTCTAGCCAAGCACAGTGCATTACATTTTCATAGCATTTATTTTATTTCACTTCACACACTTATTAGTATTTTGCCGTTGTTTGCTTGAGTTGGAGCACTGTGTCAACGTTGGTTTTGCATATTTTATAAATGTAATGGCCAAGTGTGTGTGATCTTTGGCCTTACAACCCTATGCCCACCACTCAGTGCTCTCTACAACACTCTAGTAACAATACTTTAATAGCATTTGGTTTTTATCGTCTTCGGCTGTACAAGTTTGTGGTGGCATTCGCAATGCAGAGATACACACGCGCCGATATCCCTCGATGGGATAGCAGGCATCCCAAATCGAGACACAGTGCCTAGTCTTTTGCTCGCTCGTCTTTTTTCGGTCATCCCTTTTGTCCATGGTGAAGCGTGTGACATGAAGCCTGCTATGTTTTTTTCTTACGTACAGAGGGCTACGTCAATCCGATTTGCTTCCAGCTAAGCGAGTGGTATCTAGTACACTCTAAGCGTTTAAAGCAAATACATTTCTAAGTATATTCTTCCTTTTATTCTGCTGCTTTATTATCTCTTATTTTGTAGCTGATTGTGGTTTCATTTGTTGGCGCTGCCTTTATGCTTTCTTCGTAGGTTTGTTTTCTCTCGTTTATTTTTTTTTGGTCGGGGCTTTTGTTTGGCGCTCACTTCGTGGCAACCTTTTCAACTTTCACTTTGACGTTTGTGATTTTTGCCGCTTGATTATGGCGTTTTAGTTTACTCACCGACTCGTCTAATGGTAAAGTGTTCTTGTAAAATTGCGTGGCTCAGGGTGGGCTTTTTTGACTAATATATTTAGTTTAAGTAGTGAATATTTTCATTTTAAACATACCATTTGTCTCTTTGTTCACATTCTTTTTTTGGAAGATTTAAGCTTGGTCATAAAAGATGTATCTTTATTACGTCAAATCAACGTTGAAAGTGAGTTATTTTAGCCATTTAGATAAGGTATCAAGCGATGAAGGGTCTTACTCGCCATACGCCACTTGCCAGCAGCTATAACGTGATAATTTTCTGGGCTATAAAAATTGATATGTGTATATTAGGGTGGTCCTTAAAAAATCAAATGAACGATTTTTTTCAGGCTCACCCCCTCAATCGGTAATAACATGGTCGTAGATGTCGCATATAAATTTTTGTCCCGATTGGAGACCGTTAAGGCGTGTCGCACAGGGTGCAAACTTCATATTCCTCTAAAGAAACGCGAAAAATTAAAATTAATTTTTTTTTCATCTGCCTTGGCCGGTCGAATTTCTAAAAATTTATCTCGTCAGTGAAATATTTTGGGGTAGAAAATAAACGATAAGGATACAGCTTAATAATTTATATGATTCTTATTACCTTCTTTCGTGCCAGGCAGTGCCTCAATAGTAAGGCCATTATTTAAACCGCGACGAATCAATATTCCGCTGAGTTGCATCCCAGCATGTCTCCACTTTTTCATCAGTTCGAAACATTTTCCAATATTTTTTCATTATTTTATAAGTTTCAGTTCCCCGAAGTAATAATGACAGTGTGCCGTTTAAATCGTAGATCAAAATAAAATATTTATTCACTGCTCATTATAGTAAATTCACTTAACTAAAATCTGCGCAATTTGCCTTTCAATAAATTCAGCCAACTCAAATCCTTACTTCCAATCAAATTCATTTCATTCATTTTTTCACCTTAAACCACATTTTAATACTCAGCGCATCATTTCGGCTGTGAATAGCCATTTAAACTGTCAAATTGATTGACTATATAAAATGGCGCCAAAGGTAAACAAAAAGCGCCACACACTGTCGCTCAGCAGAGCGCGATTCACTAGAACACCAAACTCACAACACACCCACCGCGTGAACTAACTTCCGATTGCTCTCAAGTGTATTAATTTTTTATTAGCCACAAAACTCCTTCCTACAGGCAACAAAGCAACTGATGCGCAACGCCTGTCAATATCAGCTGTTCACGCGCCTGCAATAAACGTCAAGCTGAGGTGTGTGTGTGTGTGTGGGCGTATGTGGTAGAGAGCGAACAAGCGCGTGGACTTACCGACAAGAGCAATGGTAAGCGCTTGACTTAACGCTGATAATCACTGCCCTTCAGCATATTTGACAGCAAATTAAATTGTGATTTGCCAAAGCGACAGGTGAGAGCAAAATTGTTTTAAAAAATATAAGCAAAAGAAAAAAGTGAACAAGCGCAAAAAAGTCGATGTGCAAAGTACATACAACAATTTAAATGAAAAAGCGCACATTTATGAGTAACAATGCCAAACTGTCAAAGCGTAAAGCTAAAAAAGTGATGCCACCTTGAGTGCAGAGGCAAAAAAAAGGAGCACAAAAGGGGTTTACAAAGTAAGTTATGCGCTTGATAAGCATGGAAATGTCGACAGAATCTAAGTAATTGATAAAAATTCCAAAATAAAATCTACAAAAAAATGCGCAAGCTGCCATAACAAAGCCAAAGCCGTATTGTGATACAAAGGCAACGCTGAGCTACTGGCGATATACATTCATACATAAACAAGCGCTAAGCTGAAAACAGCGCTATTGTGTGGAAATAAGGCTCCGACTTTTGTAAATGTGTAATGCGGCGGAGCATAAGTGGGTACCAGCTTTGGCTGCTGATTGTCAAATTACGCTGAGCGCCATGCTGACAGCAATTTGACAGCAGTCAAGCGTACCGAAAAAATGCCACAACAATAACAAGCGAGTTATACGTGAGTGAATGTCATCAAGGAAAATACAGCACTTGTAGATATGTACATGCATACTTCAAAGTAGTCAAAGAAAGTTGAAAAGGAAATTTCCGTTGCCGTTAAATGGTCGCGAATAGAATGTTCAATTTGTAATTCCTTAACTTCTTAACTTCTTCTACAACAAAATGTACATTTTTTAAAAGCAAACAATTGTGGGTTTGGGTTGCCAAGACAACAATACGTTAAGCGTTATTTGGGGTTTTTTTTAAAGAACACAAACTTTTTTTCTGGATCAGCATTACTGAGGGTTGCTTTGATTTAGCTAAGAATTCGTTACTTTCATGTCTTTCTTATAGAATACTAAAATTTTAGCTTTCATATTTCTTGTATTCACCAAGAAAGTATTATTAGTCGATATCAAATTAAGTTCTGAAAATTGTATTAGGTTTTCAAACTGTCCAGCGTCCGTCTCAACCCGTAACAGTTAAAGAACAAGCAAGCTTTCATATATGCGAGGTGGAATGTGTATTGAGGAGACAAGCTTGTCATAGCAGGATGTTTTTTTACGAATTGCTCGTTGCATAATTTTAGGCTCTATATGGGCTCTAAATCGCTTATGATGTTTTCGTTTCTACCGAAAAATGCCGCCTTTTGATTGCCCCTTTCTTTTTCCGCGTTTAATTCTAAAATAAAGGCAAACGGTGAGAAAATTGTGCGTTCATTTCTTATAATGTTACACAGGCAAAAAAGGCATATGCTCCATGAAGCTTTGTCAGGGAATATGGTTGCACTGAAAATTATATGGTTGCTTAAATGACAATGTTATGAAATGCCTGAGCCAGACAGTGAGACAGGCGGTAATCAAATCCCTTACGAAGTAGTCTACAACTTCCATGGTAATGAAATGCCGCATATCTCTTATAGCCCATTTCAACCAAACGCTTAACTGCAGTTAAGGGCTCAGATAAGTTACAATAATTTCAACGAGAGATGATCGGCAAGTTTATTTCTTAATTTTAGGCATTTTCCTTGCGTTTGCTTGTACTTAATCGTAGAATTACTCTTTTCGAGTTGTAATCTGCTTTTCCCAATAGGCATGAACTTCAGTGAAGGCTTGGTGGAAATAAAATGTTAACGAGATGGCTGAGTCACTTCGCCCAAAGGTGATATGGGTTCCAGGACACTGCGACGTTGAGAGGAACTGTAAGGCCGATGAGCTGGCGCGACTTGGCACCAAACTCCCTATATAGGAGGAAGACTCTCCACTCTGGGTAGACAATTCTTCGATAACCTGGAGGACCTTAGAAGCGTCAAAATAAGGGATCTGCTAAAATTCCTACGAAGCTCAAAATGGTTTTAGGAGCACTGCTTGTGTTGAGTAGAGAGTAGCATCCCAATCCAAAAATTCACTTTCGTTTTTAATATATTCAGGTAAAATTTTTCGTAAAATTTAAGAAAGCCTCAGCTTAAAGTTTTTTGCAATTTCATTGTTTTTTGCCCTCTTCTCCAAATCTTTTTGCATACCTACATCCTGCTGTATGGCCTTTATCCTTCTACTTTTCAAATACAAATTTGTTCCTTGTGTACTTAAACGTACAATTCATTGTCAGCCTTTTGTCTTGCCACAAATTATAGTTCACGTTTTTTTCTCCACACGGCTCCACATTCACTTATCTTACAAAAATATAAAACAAGCTGTACATGCATACATTCATAGGTATTGTACGCATTTTTTTCCTTACCTTTTACTGCTGCACATTCATTGTCTTGCTGTCTCGACCTCAAGCACCATTTCACTTTTACGCCTCAACACACACTGCTGGTAGCAACAACAACTCAACACTTGATACCGCAATGGGTTAACTCCAAAATGGTCATGGCTGGGGTGACATACATACATATAAAAGCAAGGATTATGCTTACAGCATAGAGGGAAGTTGTGCGCCACGCAAAATAATATAAGAAAGAAGTCACATGAGACAAAAGAAAGGATTTCAAGTATTTATGATGCTGTTACTTTAACCTTTCACCTTTTCATACATTGCGCCTGAATGGGACACCTTTAAAGGTGCACAGACAATTTCTTATTCTTTTGGAGCAACCCATACACGCTTTCTTTGCACAATTTATAGCACGCCAAGGTGTTTGACTCCAAATAAAACCTGAGCGAAAAAATTCAAAAAAAAATTATTGAAAAATACATTTGTTCGCTTTTGTGTCCCGCATGTAGACAATAATAAAAATTAAGCGCACTCGCGCGTCATACACGCGTGTAAAAAGGGTTGCTTGCCCTTAACGCTCCAGTACTTTCGCTTATGCCACAAGCCTGCAAGTAAAAGAGAAACAATATACATTTACATATGAGCGCTACTTTATTATCCTTGCTCAGGACACACTTGCACACAACCGTTGTCATTCGCTGACTGGTTGACTGGCTGAAGTGCGTAGCTAATTTATCATTTATTTGCCTGATCCGATGCCACTGGTTTCGCGTAGCTTACTTTTCTTTTTTCAATCTTTTGTACCTCACTTTTCTCGAGGTGAGCGCTGTCAAAAAGTGTCCTTTTTCTAAATGCTAATTGCTTTATTGTCATCGTCATCTTCGTGGCCGTATACGCGCGCTACGCGTGTCTATGCGGCTAAAGAATAAGACGATGTCTTTCCGCACCTAAAAATACAAATTTTTTTGGTTATCTGCATACTTGTTGGGCGACTTTTTTTGCTTTGTACCCCATATCCTTAAACAGGACATAGCATATATTTGCATGCCAGCGAGTAATTTATGCAAAATACGTCAACAAGCGTGATCACCTTTGTTTTGTTTTTTTTTTGTGTATACTTTTTCGCTTTCAGCATAAAAATAAATACTATTTTTTTATTGCTTGTTTTTTTTCGTGGCGCTCCTTTTGCGCTTGTGTTTGCTCCCCTGCCTCGTATGTATTTTAAAAACCCGCTGAAGCGTGTTTACTGTCACAACAAACAATAAAAGGTGTGCGTGTGCACGCGCCTGTCCCATTTAGAAAATTTTTGCGCCGCCCAGCCCTTCAAATTTGTTTAGAATGTCTCTTGTCCCACCTTAGCTTGCCTTTGCCCGCATCGGTTCGCCTCCTAATATGCTTTAATACTAACGAGCGCTAATAAATTATTGCCTCATTCCGAGCTGCTCTGGCATGCGAGGGTCACTGCGTTAGCCGATATGCGTCAGCCCCCAAGAAATGTGAAAAGTGCGCTTTCTCTGCTTTCTGTCCACATCCTGCACCCACTCAGTATATTCGCATTTCTTTTGTTTACCTTCCACAACCAAAAACAGAGGGCAGCGGTTGAGCGACTTTTCCTTTTTATACTTTTTGGTAGCTCCCTATCACCCTAACAACAACAGGAAACAGGTGTACGCCAAGGGATGTCATTGTTTTAGCTTTTAATAACCCGCACATATCCCATTATCCTTGGCGATTATTAAGTGACGTTTTTACCAAAACAGCGGTCGGTGTTTTGAGCGCAGCTGAAGTGTGGTATTAAATTACGTAATTATTAACTGGTTATTAGCAGTTTTTTGACAAGTTTTGTGTGAATTTAGTCGGCAAAGCTTTGTGGTATCCTTTGCAAATGGCTATCAACTTACGTGGATATCGATGGCTTTGAAAGAAAATATTCGTACATACATATGTAAGTCGAATTCTGCCATTTCAGAACACAGGTCCCTTTAAAGCAATTTCGATATATGTACATATGTACATAGCAAAGGGCAAAGTACTTAGGTAACAGCTTTTACCTTTAATTAGATGCGCATACTTACTAAATCACTTCGGCGAAAAGCTATTTAAGCAGCTGAGGAAACAGGAAGATACAGTTTGTGAGGCAAACTAGTTCAGGTTCCCACTGGTATTGAATTTTAAGCTTTTTTTACAGGGGCGGTATATCTTGTTACGTTCCACAAAAATTCAAATACGATCCACATCTAAGAATATTTTCCCCTCTCCAAACTAATATAACACAATTTCCTATGAATTATCGGAAAGTATACGTAAAGTCCACATACGATCCACTTACGTTCCACACGATTTTATGGCTAAATATTGAAAACTCGTTGAGGAAAGTCATGTTTTCTAAACAAAATAATTACTATTTTTGTTTGCATGCACATAATCCACATATACAGTTTGTGTTTAAAAGTGCATGTATATATGTAACTCCAAAAATTCATGAAAAGAGATAAAAATCTTTAAATTCCATACTATTCTTCATATTCTGATAAAATTTACTCAAATTTTTCATAAGCAAACAAATTTTTTGAAGCTTCAGTTGAAATGAGAAAGCTTCCTTAAGTTTTTAAACACATTTAAGTTACATTTTTCATTCCCTAAAATGAACATATTTTATTTTGAAATGCTTAGAATTTCCTCGACAGCATTACTGATTGCCATAACTCCATAAAACCACTTAATACTAAATTCCTTTGTAACTGCCCAACGATTCTCATTTACTTAACCCAATTACTGACCCATCATAAATTTTTGTTTTATTGATTTTTCATAACTATTTAATAGCGAGCTCATATTTTATGTACTATAGTCACTCCGCCCGCCATTTAAGCGGTCATTCGCCTCACAACAAAGATACACCCTGAGGCTCTACGGCATCCAGCAAAAGTTTGCAGGAAACAATTTGACTTATTTGGTAAATATGCTTTCATGTGCGAGTATATAAATAGTTTCACTTATTTAAGAAAAACAATATACCTATGTATGAAAACAAACAAAACAAAAGAAAAGAAAATAAATGAAAGCAAAATGGGAAACAGCAGGATACTTGCAGCAAAGTAGCACGATATGTTTTTATATACATACATATGTATGTATATCCACGTACATACTATAACAGACTTTTGTTCCGGGTTTTAATCGATAAAATTGTCGTTGCCGTGTGTAGGCGTGAACGGCGACAAAGGAAATTGGGACAATCCTAGTGTCGAGCAAGCATTGAGTTACATTTGGACATACAAAAACGAGTAGATAAATTTTTGTTTTTATACTCACACTTTTCTGTTAATAATGAAAGCGACACCCTGGCTTTCACGCCAATTCCATTTAATTTGTCGCAAGCTGCGTTATTTTACTATTTAATGAAGCAATGAAACACAAACCTTAAAATAAAAGAGAGAACAGTATACATATGTGTGCATACTAAAGCTTGAGGTAAAATAAAGGCAAAACTTTTGTGGGTGCTATAAATTAAATGTGGCGCATGTGGCGCTTTTCATCTGCTACTCTTGTTAGGGAAGTAGTTTCTTCAAATGTTACTTCTAATAAAAACGATAATTTTTGCATGTATTTTCTGCGGTGTTGAAATTTTCAGGCGAAATTGGCGACTTCATAAATTACATTCCACAACATTTTTGAATACGGTCCACACCAAGAAGCATTTATTTTTACTATTAAGATGCAAAATACAATTACAAGTTACCCTTTTATGCAGTCCACATATAATCCATATATTTTAAAATACGTTCCACACGTTAAAAAGTAATTTTTTCCTTTTCATATGAAAATTTATATAAAATTCCATAGAAATACTTGAATTTAATTTTAAATAAGAATACTTAATTGCGATGATAAATAGCAATAAAATGTCCAACTTTTAATAATACGGAAAATAATACATATTATGGGCCCCGACAATACTTTTATTGTATTATAATGGTATGTACTTGTATGTATAATCGCACTGGGGACAGCTTGCACTAAATGTCAACTACGCCCAAAGGACACGCCGAGAACACTAATACGCACATAAATCAATTCAACTTAAGACTAAGACTACTTACTGGCATATGTATGTACATGCCCAAACATGGCGTCAGGTTGAAGGTTTACCAACCCACGCGAATTTCTCCTACAATAGTTGTAATAAGCACATGAAAATATATCGATTGAATGATTATACGATTACACGCCGCAACGGGTAGGCGCTACAGCGCTTCTTTTATTGCTTTTTTCAATTTATTGTCCTTTGTGTTATTGCCGTTTTCGCTTTGTTGTTTCGGTAATGCAGAAAGCTTTGAGACGACAGTGCGATGTGGGGGTCTGTATGTGAAAATTTTATTTCTTAACGCCTGTTTTACTTTATTTATTGATTATGGTAACATATTTGTTGTTGTAAATCCATAAATGTTATGTTTTATGTTAAGCTTTTTGCTGACTTGTTGTTTTCTTATTTATGCTCTAGTGCGAAAGTTGTTATATTTTTAAAGGCATATTGCCCTTTTTATATCCTATTTAGCTGTGATGAATTTTTTTGTAAAATTTTCACTGGCGCTCACTTCAAATAGCTGAAAAAGTTGAAGTAGTAAAACGTACCTGACCAAATATGCATCCCATACGTAGTTTTTCAAGTTGTAAAATGGGTTCCACAAAATTGTATGACTTTATAAAAGTCTAAACTTTACATTTTTACGTTAAGCATAAATTCGACTTTGATCCACATAGAATTCAAACAAGTTCCACAAATTTGTTTCGCCCCACCAATCAATGTTTTAGATGATTATTTTGATCTCTTTGAAAAATCCGCCTTGTTCCCTTTAAAGTACAAAAATCTGTAGTTAACTGCCGATAACTACGCACTGTGAATTTGGCCCTTAAGTGATTGCATAAGGATTCGAATAAAATCCACATACAATCCACATAAGTTCCACACAATTTTTTGGCCCTATATAGCACGTTCTTGATTGTAACTTATATTTTTACAACAGAAACTAAAAACAAAATCCTTTACAGCTTTGCAGTATGAGTATTATACATGAAAATATTCCTCTAACTTCATTCTAACGTTCGTTTTAATAAGTTTGTTTAATTCCTATACCTGTATAAAAAACTTAATCCACAAACAATTCAATACTTAAGAGCTTTCAACGAAAGCTTAGCAGAAAAAACAGCGCAAAGACAAGCTGCGAAGTAGTCACTTGCGCAAGAAAAAAATAAATTTACATTCTATGAATTCACAATATAATTTTGGCGTATAAAATTTCATATATTTCTAAACACATGTATGCGCTTAAGCTTTTGTATTGGCACAGCGGAAGCAGCTGTAGCCTATGGTCATTAGCGGTCGCTCCTCTACTCGATACAACCTACCACTTCTCAGCTCCTGCCTGTACTGTATACTCGTATATCGCTGCTCACTGCCGCCTAACTAATATCCCTTTTTGCCACTAGCTATCTTCAGCATGTACGGCAAACTTTAGCTTTGCAAGCAATATGCTTTTTTAATTTCATTCCGAGTGTGTGTTCCATTGTATGCTCACATAAACATATTGCATATATTGTCTCATTCACTTCCTTGGCATAGAACAGCAGGGATTGCAAAGCATTACCTAGTACCGAGTACGAGTAACAATTGTCCTTTCAAATTTCTTGTCTGCTGCTTGCTGTTTTGTTGCTTTCCTAATGAATATTTATGTATGCTTATTTTTGATTAAGTTGACCATAGGTGTGCTTCTTCTTCTTGGCAAGCTACATACTCGTACATACATATAACCCCTATCTGCTGCCGCTTTAAAACACCGACGTGCCTACATATGTATGCATATACTCAGCGATCTCAATTTACCTTCCATGCAGTAGATTTTCCCCTTCTTCATTTTTGGTGTATTTATTTTGGTCACTGGATTTTAAAATTTTTTCTTACTTTTTTCACTCTCAACTTATACCTGCATTTATTTAATTTTTTTACGCATACAAAAAATTTGCTGCCCTTGCGTCATCAACTTGTGATTCATTTTAATAAATTCTTTTCAAGAAAGGACTCCTTGCTTACCATATGCCGTGCATGGCTAGGTATGAACGTCAATTCAACATTTTGCGTCAACTAACCTTAAGCATTTCTATATGTGTGTGCGTGAGTATTCCTTTATCCTTTCGCGCTTAACTAAGTCCCTTGATGGCTTTGCTGCACAAATTATGCAGATTAAGGGGTCATCAGCTGGTGACTTCGCTAAAGAAGCATTCAGTGGTGATTTCATTTCAGTGGAATGAAAGGCAGATGGGAGGAGCGGGAAGAATCGCTGAGAAGGAAAAAATGTGATTCAAAGCAAGAAAAAAAGAAAAAATATAAGAAAATAAGAGAATGTAAGCAGCTACTGCGGGCAAGGGACCTGAAAAGATTGAAATAGCAGAATTAAAGAGAAGGAACGCAAAAATTACTAGCCAGCGTTGCAAGACGCGTTTGAGAATTACAGCTAGTTTTTTATGCGCCAAAAAAAGCCAAAGCGTATCACTTGGCATTTGTTTGCAGTTTCTTAGCATACTTTTAGGCTTGAATCGAATTACTTACAAGTCGTGGGCAACTGGAAGAAGCAATGAAAAATTTGCGTTTTCCTGCACCTCTAGTAACCCAAGATGCTTCTTTAGAAGCAAACAATAAGTTAACCGGTGCTTCCATTGCAAACTGAAATTTGCATAAAAATCGAATTTGGGCCTTCGCCAGTGTTATTGCTATTGTACGCTCGTTTGTTAGTGCTTTCAACCTTTCTAGCTGTAACACAGCATGTGTTCCGAACTCTAGAATCCTTTACCCAGAATTTATTACATACATACGCTTACTACTTACCATACGTGCATAATTTTCAATTTATTTAACGTGAAAAATCGTTTGTCCAGCAATTCGAATTCGGAAGAGGTTTCTTGCCCCAACATATTGATACACAAAACATTCAATGTATTGTATGGAAAATACTCGTAAGTTACCTCATGCTCTTCCTTATAATGTCCTTGTACTTGTTCGACTGCCATGGTGGGAAATTTATAATATGGCACGACATGCGTGTGGGTTCGGTATGTAACCTTAATACATTTCAATGTAAATGTAAATGAGTTGGCATTAAAATGTAATAAGTCTATATAAGTATACGCTTTTTCAAGCCCGAAATTTGCATTCCATTTACTAAATTTCATTTGGTACATTTTTGTAATGGTCAGCTAAGACTTTTATTAAAGCCAAGGCAAGAAAACTAGTGAGATGAAATATAAAAATGTTTGCTTGAAAGTAATTTTGTGCACAAAAATAACCAATGTAAGTTACTTGGATTTTTAAGCGACCACTAGCTTTTGCTTTTATGCGTTCTGAAACGATTTTGAACGAAAGTTTTTTTAGGTTCCACACGATTTTCAAACACGTTCCACACAATTTTACATATCGTACATATATTTTACATATAATTTTATCGTTAAATACTTAAAAAAAAACGTTTATTTTGGCGAAATTGTAGTGCATTCCACATACTTTCAAGCAGTAGTCTTGTTTCATATTGCGGTATCATTGCTATGCGTGAATTGATAAGCTCTTTTAACTTCCACTTTTTTTATTTCAAACAATTTTGTCGACTTTTAGTGAAAGTTCTTTTAGGTTCCACACAGCTTTTTATGTATCTCGATCGCTAAGCACTCTTTAAAAATAAACTTTTTATACTGTACAAAATTCTTGTAAGTTCCACACAGTTTTCAAATGGGATCCACGTATATTTGTACTGAACTGAATAGAGGTCCCATATTTTTAAATCACTTAAAACAATTTTGTCATTTTTTAGAGATTTTTTTTTTTTATGATTACATATAGGTAATTTTCAAATACGTGCCACTCAGTTTTGAATGCTCTTAATCGCTAAACATTTTTTAAATATAAACTCTTTCATTTTGACAAAGTTTCGAGTTCCACTTGAACTTGTAATCAGTATTCTTGCTGTTAGTATATGTATGTTGCAAATATCTGTTAAATTTCAAATACGTTCCACATTTTTAAGAATGTGGTTTTTAAAAAATAAGTTCGATTCCACGCAATTGTTAAATACGTTCCACATGTCTGTGTATATATTTTGATCCTTAAAAACTTCTTATATATAAACCCTTCCCTGTGCGCGAAATTGTTTTAAATTTCATCTAGTTTCCAATTGCATTCCACAGTTTTTTTACTCAATTTAACTTCCAATCAGTATTCTTTCACATAGGTTCCACATTTTTCTAAATATTTTAATAAAGCTTTTGAACAAATTTCTCGGCTCGCACATACTCTACAAGAATCGTAATATAAACAAAATTATTAGCAACAACCATACAGTTGGAACTTATGTTTCCACAAACTGTTATGCTGAATTCAGTTAGCAAAAAATTTTTTTTTTTATATTTCTTGAATATTTATCACCATTTCCGAAATTCGCTGAAATTTCGGATGGGCTCCACTTAGGTTCCACAAGTTTTTAAATAATAATTAAGTCATTTAAAAAAAATCTTGGAATATATTATTATAATATACAGTATTTATGCCAGTACAGGGTACTCATAACTCTATTCCATAAATATGCACAATATTAACACTCGAAACTGTGCCTTAAAATATTTCATGTCAAAATTGTGTAAGAAAAGGTCGCGGCAAAATATTCTCCATTAACACTTTTAAATGTGCTTTAAACTTTATTACTCATTCTTACTTTCATTTCATAGCCTTTTGAATTTCTCTGCCTTGTTTGCTTATTCATGAATGTTTAATCAAATAGGGCGTGTTCCATAAATTCACTTATTATTTAAGTATGAAAACAAAATTAAACCAAATAATCGCCTAAAAGTATGCCAAATATTTTCAAATATGTACATACATAACCACGTACAAGCTTATAAACTTTGTCAATATATGTATATACCACTAAATGAAAATTGTTGGCGCATAATATTTTGTCTACGTCTGACATATTTCCGGTGACACCCAAGTGATAAACTCACACTTATTTATCTACAATACTCGTACCACTTATTGCTGATGGTACCTCCTCCTTCACATGCTCCCATTCCCTACTACACACAAAATAGCTGACTCAAATATTTGCCAAAAATTCATAAATATGTTTATTGTTGCCTACTTAACGCCACGTGACGCGCACAATACAACAAAGTTTTCATAAGCTTATAGTATAGTAACAGCATTTGGCTTTCATCACTATCGTTGCATAGTTTCCAGCGCCAAGTCATACTGCTAATCATTTCCGATTTTAGGTCACATATGCTAAATACTAGCAGCAACTTTTAATTGCACAAAACTTATGTACGAGTATATGCATGTATGTTTGTATGTAGTAGTAGTTTCAGCGGCAACATCATTTATTGTGAAACTTATAGGTCCAATATACTTGCATACTTATTGTGTGTATGTATGTAGCGTTGCTTTGTTTTGGCAGCGACTGAAACTATGCCAAACGTAATTATGAAGCTGACAGAATGTATATAGCGTGTATATCAACCGATTACAAGCAAGCGATTTAGGGTAATTCACTGAAATTTGTGGGTATTAGGAAAAGTAGGCGGAGGGTTGCAAGAGCAGCATACACTTCCTTCCATCCTTACCCGCTAGCAGCGGGCGTGCCATAAAATTGACGGAGAAAGCAATTTTCAAAGTTAATTCCTTATGTTACAGCAAATCTATTGTGTTGCCAGTTATTTTTCCTCGTGTTGAGTCAGCGCTTTTTGCGCCATAGAATTTTTACCATTCTTATGAAATGTAGAAAAAATATTGTATTCGTACTGTGTCACATGCCAGTTGTATGTATTTTTAATCGTTCATTTGCAACGAAAGCAAATTTTCAGTTATTTCCTTTGCTATGCATTTTTACTTCAGTCATTTCCGCCCACTCGTTCTCCTTTTGTAATTACCCATACAAGAGCGATAGAATTTGTCACGCACCAAAATGGCACGAAATTAAAAAGATTTTATAAAAAAAAATCAAAAGAACTGCTTGAAATGAGTGACGACCAGATGGAGCTTTAACTTATGTGTACAGGTTCACAAAAAATCCATACAAACCCCGACATATTTCCGGTGCTGTTGTTTCTTTAAATAAGTCACATCTAAAACATTTTGCGCGGTTGAAGCTTCATAAAGCTTTCTAATGATTTTATGTGGACGTTACTACGCTTGCTTACGAGGTGGGAAATTGTGATACATATATTTATAGTAAATAAGTATATAGAAAATTAAACTCTAATGCGAAAATCTCTTTAAACTTTCAATAAAAACTTAACTTAGAGCTTTGGACACACGTACGGAAATTTTTTAAGCTTTCTGTGCATTTTAGCTTTAGTACAAAATTTGGCATGGGACATGATGCGTTCAAGCAAACAGATGCTTTTGTAAATTTTTTGTGTTTATGTTTTGTATAAGAAGCTTAAAGCTCTAGCTTTATTTAAAATTTTTGGCATTTCTACAAAAAATTCTGATTAATTTTAAAAAAATATAATTTTTTGCTTTGTTTTAAGTTACCTAGTAACGTTTTTCCAGATATTGGGGCGTATTCTTGTTTTCGTACGAATCGAAAATTTGAAATTTTTGTATAGAAAGTTAGAGGAAAATTTCATGATTTTCGATTCGTAAGAAAATAAGAATACGCCCCATTATATCCTCAAGAATTTCGAAAACAGGGGGCCGTATGCATAAGACCTAAGCAAATGTTTTTAATAAAATTGTAGACCTCCTACCCGATTTGTTCAAATAAATTTAAGTGAAAGGCATACAATTTTAAGAAAAAGCAATTGCTTAATTTTAATGCATAAGACTCATTGTTAAACAAACATTTTTGAGCTTTTAGTGATAAAGCTTTCACGCTTATCTAACTCAAATTGTACGTTCCCTACACGTAGAACTCAAAAAACCATGTGGTAAAGCGCTTAGAACTTCGCCCTTGGTAAAATGTTTTGGTGGTGAAAGGGACGCGTGCGGAGTAAAAGCTCCGTCTGTTCCTCACTTTTCCATACAATTTTTGAAGAACGCTTTAAAGTATTTTACGACGAAAAAATCTTCCCAGAAAGAGCATTTTAATTAAATAGCAAATTTTTACTGAAAAATCTGAATTCCCGAAATTTTAATTAAAAGTTATTCAATCCTTTTGCTGAGAAGCATTCCCAAAGCCTGCTAGAAAAAGGTTTTGTACACATATATATTTGTATTTATATGTTGATTCTTAAAGCTAAAAGCTGCAATAAACTTAATTACGCAATTGTTACTATGGCTTTTCTCATTTGGTGACAACAAGGAGAAAGCCTTTGAAAGACCTTTTGAAATGTGACTTCCACGTACTTTACCAAAAAATTTGTGTTTGGGTCGTACTTAAAGCTTTTCGAAATCGGGACTTACAAAGCTTTTGCCATTAAAAAACAATTTTGCAGTTTTTTTACATAATACCTATTATGTTAAATGCAATTTAAAAACTTACGAAGATCAGTCCATAGAAAGCTTTTAGCATTAAAAAAGTTTTGTTTTACTCATTACCTCCCAGCAATTAACTGCATGCAACATGCCAATTTCAACTTACTGCCAACAACTCTAGCCAGGCATTAAAAACTTGTTAACATTTTCGAAAATCGATAAAACAACCACAACGGTAAAACGCTAGAAGAATAGCCAATGCAAATAGCTAACAGAAGTCATGCAAAATGTTGGCGGGTTTAATGAGCGAGTATATAAAATTGAAGGTCAATTTGGCATTAGCAATAACAACTAAATAATTGTTTGCCAAAAGCTACAAAAATTTATTACCTCCTACAGAAATCGGTAGATTGTAGAGCAAATAAAACTGCAAAGCAATTACATGGCAGCAGCCAGCAATAGAATGTGGTGGCATGCAATATGGCGCACGAAAACAGGAAGTGTCAAAAGTTTAACATTTGTTTTTTTATCTTTTTTTAATTGTGGCCAAGCAGCCAAAGGTTGGGTACTTTATATACAGTGAGTATCAATCAAAATAGTACAGTCAATTTTTTCCATATTTTGCAAATATTTTTGATTTACTTCAATTTTTTTTTAATTTTGAACCGGCTTCAAAGAAAGGAGGAGGTTATCAATTCGTCGGAATATTTTTTTTGTATGTATCTTACCACAGAACTTTGGACCACGTTAACCGATTTCTATGATTATTTTTTAAAAGGAAAGGTGGTACCTCAGAGGTGGTCCCATACTAATTTGGTTAAGACCTGATCATTTTTATATGAGAATTGAAGTTTGGTTTGTTAATAAAAATATAGTGCATAATACAACAAAATCTATAAAACTCAAAGTTTCTAACTTTGTAATAATTAAAAAAAAATCGTAAAATTTTTTAAATTTTTATTCAGAATTTTTTTATTTAATATTTTTTTTTTTGGGTATGACTTTTCATTCAGTTCAGTTTTAGTAAAATAAAGTTCAAGTTTGAAGTCGCTACAAAATACCGTTGATTTTTTGCATTTTTTTAATTGCTGACGGGGTTGCGCATTTTCTTCCATATAACGCATGAACAAATTTTATTTTACTACAGAAGAAAATGCGCAACGTTCTCGAAGAAAAAAATCTTAAAAATCAGCGGGATTTTTTAGCGCCTCTAAACTTGCACCTTGTGCTCCATGGGCTATAAAACTGCATAGTCAAAAAAAATCTAAAAATTTTGAATAAAAACTTGAAATTTTGAAGAAAATTTTATTTTTTTTCAATTGTTGCAAAAATATAAACGTTGAGTTTTGTGGATTTTTTTTGTGGTATGAACTATATTTTTATTAAAAATTTATAAAATTTTAGTAAAACAAAATATTTGCAAAATATGGGAAAAATATACTGCACGATTTTGACTCACACTCACTAGACTTGAATTTTTTGTTTTTACTTCATAGAGTTGCCACTCACGAAAAAACTAGTTTGTGTCTACTTACGGAAGCCAATAAGAATGCAAATTTGCCGACTAAATTTAAAAGAAATTAAAAGCATCCATTTTTTGCTTTTTCTAGGGGATTAAAAGCACATTCAAAATTAAAAAATTTACTGCCTACTACATGCATTCATACGCATATGTATATTTATATGCATGTGATTTTTTATTTTACTTCCAAAACAGAAATTTTCATTTATTTAATGCAATCATTCGCTGAAGGCCAAGCCGTGCTGTTTGTATGAACAAAAATAATACCGACGTGTTGTTGTTATTGTTGTGCAAACATAAGAACGCAATCAAAATTGCAAATATTTCCACATGCACACAACCGCTCGCACACACAATACGGAGTACTATTTATATAAAAATAAATTTTTATCACTACCAGCAGCAAAGACTTCCGCAAGCGAAAAAAAACGGCCATACAAATATTTTTCCTTATTTCAGTGCGCGAAAAAGTCGGCAGTGAAGCAATGAAAATTGCCAATGTTGGCAAACAAATAAAAACAATGGTGCCTGACGCACATATGTGTGTATGTATATATGCGTAAGTATATGCAGAAAAATTTACATATGAATGTATGCAAAAAAAAACATCCGTGAAAAAATAAGGCAAAGAGCTCATCACAAAAACATTAGCGTGTTCTCTTTGTTAACTGGATACGACTGTGTGCAGGGATATTTGAGTTGTTGTTTTCGTTGCGTCATAGCAAAAGCCAAACCAGCAACAAAAATGTGCGCTAGACGCGTGTGTAATTTTAAAAAGTTGCAAAAAAATATATACATACAATCTCTCTCTCCTTCCATTTAGCCTCAACTTCAAAGCTGCTTCCGTGCTTTTTTTCTACTACTCGCGCAAATGTTTCTGCCTGCTCATTTTCATAATGCATACTTTTAGGTGCAGTGCCACATTCTCACATATTACACACGCCGTCCATTTCAAGCGAATGCTTCAATTTTCTGTTAGAAAAAATTCAACTCATGCATTCACATCTACCAATTTGCCACTACAAATTTGTTCAACTACAGTTATTTATGTATGTATGTACGTGTACGTATCATACGCAAACCACATTCAGGCACCTAAAAATATGCAATGTTAATAACTTTGTAAGGCTAAGTGCTATGCTGGTTGACTCGGTCGCCGTCATGCTCACAAATTGCTGTCATTGAAGTCGCGATAAAAAAGAACGCGCCAAACTCTGATAATGAGGCAAGACAGCGCGAAGGTCGCGCCCAACGCATTTGCTACAGTAACTACTTTACATATATGTACATATGTACATTTCGGGGTAGCGCAGGGATTGTGTGGTATGTGTGGGTTCAGGCCACTTTTGGGGCAAAGGCGCATAGTTGGTAGTCAATTGCCGGAGCTGATACTGAGGGTGCTTAGCTGGTAGTTGTGTGCCGTCATTCGTTTTCGCATTTGAAGAATGCAATTTATTTTTATGTGACTTTTAAGCATAACAAATGTAGATACTACATAGAGGGGGCAGAGGAATGGGACGTTGTGAGATATGAATGGGGAAAAGCATTATTTATTTCAAGTGAAATATGAAAAGGATCTAAACCAGTAATGGGCAACGTCTTGCTCGCGGGCGAGCATTTTTAGAGCTTCTGTGCATTTTCTGTTGACACGTGCAGAGTAAAAGCTCTCTCTGCCCAACGCTGATCTAGATCAACTGGAAAACGTTAAACTTTAATGAGTAAAACTAAGGTTTTAGCTTTTCCAATGAAAGCATAGACATATCTCTTTAATGGGACAACGACTGGAGAGAGCTTTTACTCTCTGAGCGCTTAAATATGCCGGGCCATATATCAGTGATGCTCAAAACAGCGCTAGCAGGCGGAACTTTTCAAAGCTCTCTGCAGATTTTATATGGACGAACACAGGGTAAAATCTCTCTCTGAGCATCACTGGCTTAAATATATTCCATCAGAAAACCGGTTCAAAACTTTTAGTATAAGCATGCAAGTGAAGCTAACGTTATATAAAAAGACTTCCGACTTGCTCCTTACTGATTCAAACTAGTGACAATCTGCAGGTGAAGCTTTTAAAGCCTGATGTTTATTTTATGGAGTCTGCTCACAAAGCTTAGGCATAACTGCCCTTCACAGCTTTTAAAATTAGAAATTTTATAAATCTTAAAAAGCCTTGTTATCAGTTTGTAGAGCTTCTTTTCTTGGTAGCTGAAATTAATTTGTTCATATTTTTAAAAAAGGTGTCCCTGTATTTGTAGTTTTATTAATTCTTTTTGCATCTTTTTTGTGAAAGTGTAACCTTTCGTTTTTAAATTAAAAGATTATTTAAAAAAAAATTCTAAATCGCTTTCCCATTTGTTGCCTACGCAATTATGAGTTCAGTGCTCTTCACAAGCTTTATTAAGCTGAAAAGTTTCCTATAGAATATAATTTAGATAGAGCATTTTGCCTAAAAAGAATTTTTTTAGACATTAGAACAGCTGCAAAGCTTTCACATTCGAAAGTGAGCTCTTTTTCATAGCGAAAATTTTGTGGCAAAAGTCAGGTAATTTTTTATTTATTTTTATTTAATAAAGAATTCACTTTTTCCTGCAAATTTGAGCTTTTTTCGTGAAAGCACGAAAGCCTAATTTTAAGAGCTTTTCAAACCCGAAATTTTTTCTAAGAAATGAGTGTACAGCATCTCCAATATTTTCGTTGTCAGCTTCAAATTTGATTTTTTCTTTCAAAGTATAAAATCTTAGTTTAATAACGCTTTCAAAAGCATTTCCTTTTCTGCGCTTCTATTCAAAGTACCATTCACGTTTTTCCATGGTTCTTCTCCTTCAGCTCTAATGCGACATAGTTCATGTGTTGCTAATCCCAAAATTTGTTTCCTTAAAAAATCTCTCTATAATTCAACTTATGCTATGCAACTTTAAAATCCTTTAAAAGCTCAGTGTATATTGTCATTTAACATGCCATTGTTGTTGGCTACGTTGTTGCCGTCATGCATGCTATTCGCAATAATCGACATGCAACACCAACAACCAACCAACCAACCAACCAGCCAGTCAAGCAACTACGCTCGAACGTTCGACGCATGGCAATTTCTTATCTGCTTGAGTGACACTAGAAATTTTTATCGCGTAGCAAAAGTTGAATGCAGCAGCAGAGTAGGAGAAAGGAAGCGGTTAGAGCCACCCTACAATATAGTATATAGCTTTTTCATTCCTCACTCACTTTAGAAAACTGTGCGAAAAGTATCTGAGCATTTGCTACTCGCTATTGGCAGTCGAGATATTTTGTAAAGTGGAAAATTCATGTTTAGCATTGCACTTTGCCACGAATTGTCGCATGAATGGGCGTTGGTAGAGGAGCGCTTCGGGTGTCTGCAAGTGTATAGAGTAAGGAAGAGTGGATGGGCGCTGGTTGGGGCGAGCAACTAGACTAGCTTTGTTTGGAAGGTGGTAAATGCGCTCAAATACTAACATTTTCGTTATTTGCACAGCAAAATAAACGTTACGCATTTTTTTGCCTTTATTTTCTAGGCGATTTTTTTATCATTTGGCAAATTTCAAGTTTATTTGAGTAAGAGTGTGTACTTTTTGTTGCCTACAATTTGGCGTTTTGGCGTGTGTGCTTGGTTTTTAGTTTTTCTTTTTTTTTTTTAAGCTGGCAAACCGTTTTCCGTTTGGCATGCCTGATTGCAGATAAATATGACAATGAAGTTGACACACACACACACACACACACACCCAAGCACAATCGTAGGATCACTTCGTCGAAAATTGGTTTGTGTGCGCAACACGTACACATATGAAAGTCACATGTGTCGCGCATACTGAATTTCTCGGACGTGTCGCTGGCAATGTACTTACATACGAGCATTCATATAAATATGTATGTAATTGGGCGATGGTTTGCAACTAACCCCTCTACCTGCTCTGCACTTTCTAGCATTGCTTCGCTTTTCACGCTCATAGCTGTCCAACGCTGTGTTTTCATACTTTCGGCGATAAAGTAAAATTGTCACAATAAACGAAACAATTTTTGCGCTTGTTTTCATGAAATAAAGAAAAAACTGAAAAAAATGCATAAGTACAAATAAAATTACATGTGAGACCTCCTTCTTACCCCAATGAAAAGTACGAGTAAAAGCAGAGGTAAGGTAACCCCACTGCATACCGCTCATACTCTTCTCCATCTCAATCTCTCGAAAAATACTACATATGTATGTATGTATGTATGTGTATATAAACCTATGTATTTATTCACATGTGTCTACTACGGGTATTAACCACTGCATGTTTTTGTTGCTCATTGCCGTTATTTTTCACACACGCGCGTGATAAGCATATGAAATTTTACGTTATTTTTCAGGCTCTGGAAAAATTGTGAAACGCACCAGCCACAGCTATTGTCGCTGTTCGTTGGCTACTGTCGATAATTTTGTTGCTTTTGTTTTATTGTTGTTGTTGCGTTTATTCTCTTTTTTCTTTGTGAACTTTTTTTTTGGCACACAGACTTTTTTGCCAGTACAATTGCATATGTGCCTAAAATTCACCAGTTCTCAACAATTTTTTCGAAATTCTAAGAAATTCAAGCAGCTCAATGACAGCCAAGCGCCTACGTTTATGCAACGATTTTTGAATTGCTTATTTTTGTTATTTTTAAGTAGTTTTTGAGCAGTACGGTTCAGTTCATATGAAAGTAAGCTCCTTATGCGAAGATAAAGTTTTTTTCTTTTTGATTCTTGGAAGGAAAGGAATATATGACAGGGTTTGCAAAAATTCCGGAGACATGCATCATGCATCTTTACAATTTATTTTTTGCTCCCTTTCGGCTCAAGCTCAACCTTTTCGTGCTACTGATTTTTATAAAAAATGTGTACAAAACTAAATTTCAACGAAATACAGACTTAACCCTTGCATGGATAACTTTGGATTTGTTTGGTATAAATTTCTACAAATTTGTAGATATCCCATCATCTTCATATAGAGTAAATCTAAGGGAAATTTTTGTAAGCACTCTGCTTATTTTACATTTAATAAAAAAAAATTCCATCTAGGTTAGTGGCTCTCTATTTCAAACAGCGCTTACAAGTTTTTAGTTAGTTTAACTAAAAAGATACCCACTTAATTTTGCAAGCGGTCGATTATGTCTTATAAGAGGGCACGTGCCGATATTTCTGAACTAATGCTTACAAATTTTTATTAACATAATAAGAGAAATGATAATTCAATTTTGTAAGCACTAGATTATGGTTTAAAAATAAGTTTATGCTGACGCAGTGCATACGAAGCTTACAATTTTTGGTTCGCATAATGTTGGTTGGTAACACTAAGCAGCTCATTACTCTAAGAAAGCTTTAAAAGAAGGCAACGTATCGCTAGCTTAGAGTGAAAAGTTGCTAAGTCCACTTTTTATGAAAACTCATATTTTGATATGGGAGGATAGAGAAATTGAATACGCATCGTTTCGAAAATTATAATGGTACTTGTTTTATTTTTTTCCTCTTCATAAGCAATAAAAGGAAAATTTGCTTAGTCCAAAAGAAGCACCACAAATCCGATAAGGCCAAAATAATACGGCATCTTTTAATAAATATGGAATCCTTCTGATTCTTATGGAGTTTTGCTTTGCTTTAAACGCGCAAAATGTTTGATTCAAAGGTTTGCGAAATAGTTAAAGAAAATGGCTATAGAAAGATTTTTTCCTCTCCTGTAAAATTTTTAAAATGGGACTTAGCAACGTTTCTTTCTAAGCTAGCGGTATGCTTTTTGTTGGTATCATGCACTTATAAGCTTTTAGCTAGCTTGATTGCGAAATTGATCGCCATTGTAGGTTAAGAAATCACTTGTACAATTTAGGAATCTGGTCTGGAGATCCATGTCGCTTCTGTAATGCTGCCGAAGAGACTCCATTAAACTTTTTTCTAGAGTGCGAGGCCGTCTCACGTACCCCCGGGATGTATTCTAAAATTTCTAGAGTCTCTAGAGCTAGTTGAGGCGTTGTGATGAGCTGAGGATACAATAGAACTACTGGTCACAGTGCTTTATTCAAAAATCTATCTACCTATCTATTAGGGATATTTCAACTAAACTCGTCAATAGCAGCTAAAGCTTTTAAAATATGTAAATTAACATTTTTTCACTAAAATAGGCCTTGAGCTCAATAAATTTGTTGAATATAAAGTCGCTAATGTAATAAATCATTATTCGGTAACTCGGCAACCCTTTTAACTTTGAACGCAGCTAGCTCTTCCTTCTCGTTACTTATTTTCGCGCCAGAAAATTACAGCACACTGAAAGGAATCCACGTTTCTTATCAATAACTTACCACATACATTTTTTTCATTACAGTTTTTAGGCATACATATGTTCAGTAACGCTTACAATTGTTTTGATGGACTTTAACTAAGATTGAGGTGATATATTGAATCGGTGTGCACCTTCTAAATAGTTGTATGACATATATTATCACTTAATTTTGTAGGCACTCAGGCTTTAAATAAGCTGGTGCTGTCATATTTTTAGTAGAGCTTACAACTCTTGACTTAGTGTTATGACAAAAATCATCACACTATTTTGTAAGCACTTTCTTCCTGCTTACAAATAAGTTCGAGCTTACACTTACACGTTGAATGTGATGCTTACAAGTTTAAGGCCAGTTTAAACTTAAAAAATTATAGATTTTCTAAGCAGCTTAATCTTTTAAAAACATTTGCAATAAAAGTAATGTTAGAGCACCTGCTGACCAAATATGTCTTATTATTAAAATTTGTAATACATACTTGTACTTACAGGTATTCCATTCTCTCAATTTATTAGGGGCATACTGCTGTCTAATTCTAGAAAACCCTTTACCGATTTTCGCTACACGTCATTGTATTGCATTTGCTTCTGTCTTTGCTTGCTTACAAATAGTTATGTATTAAGTAGTGCAATGCAAACACATTACAGCTCCCCCATCTATCTAAAGTCAATAGCAACTCATATAATCAAAAGTTTTCTATTCCCTTTTATTTTCCTTTTCCGTTTTCCGAGAACATATTTATTAAATTTTCTCCACCCTATGCGAGCTCGTATGTCATTGTGCCGCCATTCATTTGCCATTTATTGCCATTTAATATTGTAGAAAATTTTCACAAAATTAAATAAAAATTTTCAACAGAAAAGCAAACACGTTTGTAACGTTAAGCCATCAATCAATCAGTGTGTAACAAAAAAACAAACAAGTGAACATACAACTGCACAAAGGAATGAGCTACTAAAAAAGATGGACGGACGACAAAATAGCCAATCAAACTAACTTGGTTATAGAGATCGAACGGACACATGAAAGCGCAAAAAAGCACATACCGTAGCGGACGCTGCATATCAGCTTACGTGCATATTGCCTTGCACAAGCTACTTATTGTTTGTCGTTTTAGAATAGAAATTGCGAAAAAGGGAACAAAAGACAAAAACAATAGTGAATTGTGTTGAAAAATTCATCAGCACGCATTGCCTGGTGGCGACTGAGGTGACAAAGGAGTGCAAGCAAGGGTGTTGCTAGTTGAAAGAATGTGAGCATTTGCAGCAATATGTTGCATACCACAAAGGGGCCAACCAGCGCAAAAATGCCGCTGCAAGCATTTTGTACGGTTGGGATTTGTTCATACTTTTTATATTGTCACAAGCAGCATTGTCGCATACATATATCCTGCGCCAATCTTCCACCCAACTAAAAAACATTCCTGGGCATTTTTTTGTTTCTCTCCACACTGGCCGCCTAACTATTTATTGGTCAAGCGCACTGCCACTGACACTGACACTGGTAGTGGCTTTGATCCTTGTAAACAAGCGTAGAGTAGTCGTTTACACACACACTGGTACACACACACCCATAAGGACGGCGTTACGCTGGCAGCTGACATACATAATTCAATTGTCAACATGATGTGCAACATGCGATAACTTTTCGATTGCCCACATTTTCAACCACTGCCGCGCTGATATCCTGCGCTAGATGTTAGCTGTACTAAAGTCGCCCTTAAGCTGTATACAAGATTTGACTTTTTTAAGCTGACATTTAAATTTCTTCATAGTCGTCAGTGAGTGAGTGTCACCGCGTTTGAGCGGAGTATGCCGTCATGATGCCACTGTCAGTGGACAGTGATGGTCGCTGTCCAGCAGGCAGTCAGTAGTCCATTTCTTCGACGTGCATCTATCCATCCATCGAAGCATTCAAGCAACTAACCAATATTGAATAGCCAATATCCAGTTCTACACATCGCATTCAGTTCAATTTTCGTACACATCTGATCAGCTCCCCAGCGAGGCATGTCCTTTGGTGGGCACACACACACACACAAACACGCATACCCACAAACACGGCGTGTGCATAGCAGCTGCATTACCCTGGTATAGCTCAATTGAACTAAGCGAACGACTGAACGGCCAATGGATAGCGTATAACTGTTAATGCACCAAAGCTGTCCAAGAAACTTTCTACTTTGTTTTTTTTTTTGTCTTGTTTCCTTACTTGCCACAAACAAATAAAATAGAAAATAGAAAGTATGAAGAAACAGGACACAAACACTGATGTTGCCTGCCGCAAAAGCTAAAGAAATAATAATAATAATGTTACAACTTTATCGATTTGCTCAACGAGGCTCGTTATTAGATTCTTTATTGGACACACATGTGCCGGTGCAGGAGATGGCATACTGTCGCCACAAAGATGGTAGAAATACACTGAGGAGTGTGCTGGAAGGAGAATAGTGCAACATAGGCGGGAAGCAGAATGTTGTGAGCGTTTGGAAAGACTGTGTGCAGTACTAGGTAGTGATGAGTAATTGCTGAGTGCCCTGTAGTTTGCTATAGAGAAAAGTTTGCTGTTTCAGTGGTTGACTGCGGTAGTTACAATTAGAGTCCATTGCTAGAATGTAGATGTCTAGGATATGGTCTCTAGAATCTAAAACGGGCATATTTTTTCACACATCGAAGCCATGGTAATGAATACTCTTGATTGATCAAAAATAAAATCATCAATATTTGGTTGCTTTCGAATCGATAAGAAATTTTTTTTTAAATAAATAAACTGTGTGCTAAATAATCTTCAGTTCGCTGAAGTAAATGTCCCGAGAATATGTGGGGTTTCTGGAAATAGTTCCGAGAAATAAAACACGAACATTTCGGAAAAGCGCTGAAAATCCGGAAGAGTTTGGATAAAAATACAAAAGCTTCGAAAACTGCAGAGAGCTTTGCAAAAAATACCGAGTACATAGTAAATATCGAAGTCGCCGGAAATGTTCGAAAATGTAAAGCGCTATTGAAAAAATATCGGTAATTTCGAAAAAAAATCCCGAAAAATAAAACACAAACACTTCGAAAAAATCCCGAAAAAAGTCTGAAACGTTTCGAAATCATACAAAAGTCCGAAAATAAAATACGAAAAATCTCAAACCTCACGAGGAAATTTCGGAAAAAATAACGAAAAGCGAAATACAAATAACCCGTTCAAAATCTCTAAACGGAACAGAAAAGCTTCGAGAAATACCCAAAATATCGCACATAATTAAATGCCAAAAGTAACGCCAAATCCTAAAACCACTCTGGGAATATGGGAAAATTCCGAGGTGTTTCGAAAATATCCTGCAAAATAAAAGGCGGAAAACTACGAAGCCCCGGGAAATTCCAAAAAATACTGCTGGCACAGCACCGGAAAACCTTGGAAATTTTTCAAAAAATACCAAACATTTCATTTGGTTTCAAAAAAATATATATTTTTGAGATATATAGATGTCAGAGTAAAACCTTGCCAGTAACTCTACTTATAGGAATTTATCCATAACACAACTTATACAGGAGCAAAATTCGGAAAAAAGTTCAAAAAACGAAATACAAATAACCCATAAAAAATCACTGAAAAATATAGAAATGTTATAACTATCCGAAAATCGCTAAAATTAAATACCAAAAGTACCGGAAAAATTCTTAAAGGTACGAAAAAAACTTAAAAAAATAACGAAAAAGATAAAACAAAACCCGGAACGGTATCATGAAAAACCTGGAAAATTTCGAAATGTTTCAAAAAAATTCCGAAAAATAAAAAGCGAAAAATTCCGAAGTTCTGAAAAATACTGCAGGTACAGAACAGAATCTCTTCGGAAAACGTTGAAAAATTAATAAAACACTCCGAACAGTTCATTTTGCTAAAAAAAAAATATTTTTGAGAAAAAATGGCAACTCTAAAAATATATGCCAGATTAAACCCTTGTCCCCAACTAGGCGTTTACACGGAGTTTTTAATGTTTACTTTGCTTACTCATTTCAACAGATACATAAGTTTAATCATTCTGAAAAGAGCCACCAGTATTTTAAGATATTCGTATTAATCAATTATATTTTCAAAAATATCTGTTCTCACACTAACTTTGGGTAAAAACAAGGCACCTCATATTTCTTTGAATTCGCACAAATACACTCGAGAGCAACTCCTTTAGCCGAACTGTCTGAGGAGATACACTCATTCCAAGCAAACCAAATACCACTCTTCAAGCCACCTACACCATCTACACCTTTTGATGCTGCCCCCCTCTCAGCATAACTCTTCCCAATCACTCCCACCAACTTTCTGCCTCTATTGCAAATACAAATACAAACACAAATACAATCAAGATTGGCAAGCATTGATAAGCATACTACTACTTACATAGCAACCAGCAAACCATGCTTACCGTTTATTTTGCCGGACAAACAGCGGTGTGGGCAAAGTTGAATGTTTCAATGGTCGTCGAACATAATGCGCTCAGTCGTTTGTAGCGTTTCCGAGGAAAAGATTGCTGTCATGTACGTCTAGCCGTAGCCACAGCCGCCGCTACCCAGTGGGAAAATGTAATGTATAGTAATCGAAAAAATAATCAGTAAAACAACACTTTTCACATTCGAAAATGCATTTTTTCCCCCAGGGCGATGTCCTAAGAAAAGTGGGGCATTCAATTTTGCATTACCTAGTATCGAGAAGTAAACGTGTTTTAATATGAAATTTTTGGAACTTTTTGAATGCATTATAATGCTGATTACATAGTTAGCAGTAATATAATCGAGAACTCATAAGAAATACATTATAGTATTTATCACGCATGTAATGCATTACTACTTTTCCGACTGGGTACTACTCCGATGAATATGCTTTGCTACTTACACAGATTCAGCAAATTGCTGTATGCGCCTATTAGCCGCTGCATCGACTACTTTGGCAGGGATCAAACAATATTCTCACCCACTGTGTGGTGTGGAGTGGTTACATACGAATGTACCTACATACATATACACATAGTATAATCACAGTAATGGAGCGCTGCAAAAGCACTCAACTTGACTGGGCTGGCATGTGGCAGGTTTTAGCGGTTAGCAAACAAGTGCAACAAATAGCTAACATTGATGGTCGGTTAGTGATAGTGGATGATTATGTATGTATGAACATGTGTATGTACTTAGGCGCATATGCACACATATGTGCATACAAATGTATGTATGTAAGTTGTTATTCTCACATACGTACATAGGGTGGTCCTTAAAAAATCAAAGAACGATATTTTTCAGTCTGACCCCCTCAATCGGTAATACCACGGTCACAGATATTACATATAAATTGTGGTCCCAATTTGTGACGGTTAAGACGTTTTCATAAGATAATTTGAGATTTTACCCCTGTGCGACAAGCTTTAACCGTCTCCAATCGGGGCCAACATTTATATGTGATATCTTCGATTATAGTACCATCGACGTAGGGGTTGAGGCTTAGAAAATCTGACGTAAAAATATGCTTCATACATTTAAGAACCACTCTAATGTACATATATGGTTTGAATTTAATAGTAGCCAATGTCTTCTTTGAAAACTGATTCTTTATTTACCTGCGGTTGTATGGCTACTTGTTGGAAAGGAAAACTGCAGTCAATAACACTGAGCAGCATAGGTTTCAATACCTAAGAATAGAACTACACGCCAAGTTTTGCCGCAGACAGTCTATTATTGAGTTATACTTTAATTGTTAGTACACTGTGATTCAATCTGATTAACTATAATCAATACAAATTTGTTTAAAACTTATGATTTTTATGTTTTATTTTTTTTTATACTTTCGTGAACCAGATTAGCATAAAAAAACGACTATATTGCTTATACATTGTACAACTGAATCACTCAGTTTGATCCTAAGCATTTAATCGATCGTTGCATACTTCTAGGCGGTTAGGGGTGCTACGTTTTTATGAAGTTTTGTCTTTTAAAATGATTTTTTAGAAATATAAAAATTGATGGTATGTATTTACTTCCAACACAGCTTTTCTTTCGATGAACCAAATATTTTCCGATAGTGAGCTTTTAGGTGCTTAAAAATGGATTATCACTTACCTACTGAAAATAACACAAAATGTGAGATTTGGGTTTAAATAATAAAATTTTTGATATTCTTAAAGGGGACCATAAAATATGTATACATATGTTCATTTAAAATGGCTGTTTGCAGCTCTCAAGAAACACGAAAAATTCGTATAAAATGACGCACAAGAAATGGAAAGAAATTTTCTTCTATCAAAATTTTTAAAATCAGTAAGCAGCTCTCAAGAAAAAAAATAGTCGTATATATATTTATTTCATAAAGAACTACAAAAAAACAACTCAAAATTTGGCCGAAACCGAATGTTCGATATTGTCTATTCGAATACCGAAGCACAGGTATATGTATATTATACATTTGAGTTCGACCGCAGCTAGAATTTCAGCGAAGCCGACACCGAATGCTTGGCAACATATAGAATTCGGTCAAAAGCCGAAGTCGAGTTTTAAAATTTAACAGTTTCCAAAATGAAATAAGCTTAAATAACTCGCATACCTTCAGATATAGGTACATACGTTTGTATAGTATGAGAGACCGTTCCACACGCGATATATGTAAATTGAAATATTCCGAACTCCGTGTCCACAGATACCAAAAATGTTCCACTTACCGAAGCTGAATCGAAGACTTCGATAAGTTACTAGTTTTTAGTACATATAGCCTACCTGAAAGCACTTGTGCTTGGAAGAAAATTTTACCCAAAACAAGGAATGTATTCCTTTGTTTTATTTCAAATCCTTATATTTGGGTTTTTCTGAAACCATTCTACGTTTCTTCCTTGTCACCACAAATTACCTCCATTTTCAACTTACAAATACATGTACATATGTATGTGTACATATATCTGCAAACCCATCAATGTCTACAACACGTGTTTCCATCTTTGATAACCGCATACGCACTGGCGCACAACCAACAGACCCTGAATTTTTATCCAGCACATATTCATATAAATATGTGTGTCTGTACATATGTATGCACTTTCTTAATCAAATATGTTTTCTTGAGCATGTGTGCATGCGGTTTTTTAAGTTTCTTGCGACAACAGAGTTTTCCACTGACTTATATTCATACATATACAACAATATAAATGAGGAAGATACACTTTCGATAATATAACGTTTATTATTTTTTTATGAAAGTGCAGCTCGATATCTAACGAAAACCATGTAAGTCAAGATTTCAAACTTTGTACAAGAGTTAACGAAATTCGACAAATTTTCATCAATAGTTTTCTTAGAAACCTTCTTACCGTTGATTTTTTGTTTTTTTTTTGCAGGTGTTGCTCATTCTTTCCATAGAAAAAAATTGCCAAAAGTCAAGCGTAAATCTTAGCTACTTTAGCATACATAAATTTAATGTCCTACAAAACTCCATGCTCCAAAAAATTAAACATTTGTTAAAATTCCACAAAAAAAAGTTGCCAATGTTTGCTAAAATGTCTTTTCCCTATTTACATTCTCGCCACCGTATGTAAATATGTATGTATATCAATCTAAGTTATTTATGTTTGTTAGATTTCCGCAACACTAAAAGATACCTTTCTTAAAAATCTTCCCTTAAAATTGTTTTCTAAAATATAAACTTTGCTGCGCTATTCTTCCTCTAGGCGCTCACCGCAACCTTTTTGCAATTTTCCACCTCCTGTGTAATTTCCTTGTTCGCCAACATAGACAAACATATTAGAAAATTTGATTTCGTTCTCCTTCTCCATGACTTTCACCTATACTTAAATAGTGCATACGAGTACTTCTTAGCCAGTTCACCCGCATGCCAGCCGATTGTCGTCGGCCTGTCTGCTTGCCAATATGTTTTCTTGACTAAATAGTATCTAGACATCATTTGATGTGTGTCAGCTCTCGATTTTTTTTTTCTTTTTTGCTGCATTTCATTTTTTTATTTTTCCAATATTTTTTTGCTTAAGCTTTTATATCATGTGTTTCCTTTTCTCTTGTTCTACAAAAACTTTTTTGCTCAGAAATTGATTTCTTGTCTTGATGCCACTGTCTTAGACATTCATGTATCCCCTCTCGTGGCCTCAGCTAGCTTTCGCCTTCGAGCTGGCCGCCTTTATCCTTCATTGTTATAACATTCGTCGACTTGTTATTGCCATCACTCGCATGTTTGTTGTTGCGATTGTTATTGTTATAAGAAAATTTAATATGTTTTGTTAGGGTTTGTTTCCGTCGGAAGGAGGCAGAGGGGAAAAGCAAAATGTGTGAGGAGAAAATTATTGAATTTTTTGCATCGAATCGAAGCATCGACCAAGCGGCTAACCAAACAGCAGCCGGGCGGGCAAATAGACAAAATGGGATATACCCTTGTGCGCGTGTGTGGGTGTGTGAGCAAAATTAACTTTCCCACATATGAATGTCTGCATTTGTATATGTGTTTAGGGTGAGAAATGTCAAATTGCTCGCTGGCGCTTCTTCCTCTTCAACTCAAGTCTCTGGCCGCATTATTGCCTTGTCAGTGTCATTTGTTAGTTTAGCGTTACGACAGTTTTTTTAATGTCGATAATATGTGGGTTTCAATATACGAAAATAAGTTTACAGCGAATAATTTTCTTCTTTTTTTATTTTTTTAACAAAATCGTTCATTTTTGCCGAAGCACTAAATTTGTATATTCATACTTGCTTGAAGATTCTCGGTTTTTCTCATTGTTGAAAAATCGTCGAAATAATCTTGCTAGGAGGCACAGTTCAAATTCCAACCTACTTATCAAATGACCACAATTTCTTTATAAGCCTTCAGAACGAATATTGTGTCTACAGACGAAATTAAGCCAAATGATGCTTTTAGTCCCTCATTAGGGAGTTTTCGTGGTACTGTGAGTTTCTGAAAAAAAATTTTGATTTTATTTAAAACTCATATAGAGCCTTAACCGCCAAAAGGACGGAAGTTACATTTTTTCAAAATTTTCTTTTTGATGCTTTTCTGCGTCAAAACAAGATTCTAAAAAAATGTCACTTACATCTTTTTGATGGTTAGGGCACGATATCATACCAAATACCGGTCTACATACATATGTAGATTTAATTTAGAGTATTTCAATTAAATACATTCAGGTTGCCTACCAATGCCCGCTCTGACCTACTACACATCCTGAAAACCCCAAACAGATTTTCCATTTTGACATGAGCAATAAAGCAAAGCATACTTTTCAGCGCACCCCTATACCGGCATCAGTCAGCAAATCACTTCTCTTATCGCATTTCCACGCTTTCTACACCACAACCCGAAGAGCTTTCAAACCTCTGAAGTCAAGCAGCCGCAAATTTAGGGTCGTCAGCGCAAGTACACATATTAATTCATGAATTCCGACACGCACACATACACACACAAGCACGAGTGATAATTATGCCACACAACCGCATGCCGCATGCTGAGTGCGATGCGAACATATCACAACGCTTGATACATCAACACTAACAGTGCCACTGTCATATTTATGTATATCTTACGCTGTAGGCATATTTTTGATGTGTAGAAATTTATTACATCAAAGTCAACTGATAACGATCGAATGGCATTTTCAGCTCACACACCGGTGCACGCATACACAAAGCCGCAAAAATTGAAGGTAAAAACAATAGCAACAACAAAAGCGCCGGCTTTCTAAAATGCTGATAAAATGTGGGTACAGTCATAGATATGTATGTGTGAGTGAAGCATATTGAAGGGCGCATTTGCGCGACATAATGGTCGTCAAGCGCTCTACGTTTGTCAGCTAGGGCGCGTTTGTGTTTGTGCGTGTGTGGGAATCGTGCGTATTTGTGCGTGCTTCAAACATATGCGCGCTTTTTACCTACATACATATCTATTTATAGCATCACTAATGCTCTGGAGCAAAAACAAATTTGTTTGTAAGTAAGCGCTTGCATTGTGTGGCATAATTTTAGGCGCTCAAAATGCTGGTGGTGTGGCGCATATTCATTTACATACATTTGTATGTGAAAACCCATCAGCAATTGCTTTTGCCTTTGGTTGCTAGGTTTTGGTAAGCACGCGCGTGTGCTTAAGCTTTTCGGCGCAAGGGTAAAACGCGCTGTTTTTCGCTCTTTGCTCCCCAAACTGTTTACTCTTTGCCTCCTCCAATGCACTCCCATGTTCAGACACAAATGTATGCCATCTGCCGGCGCACCTGTCTTCCTGTTTACTCTGCTTTATACGTGTGTGTATGCGAGCTCTGAATTCATTAAACGGCATTAACACTCGAAATTTGCACACTAAATTACATTTACGAGCATACTTTGGAGGCGCAAACAAAAACATTGCCAAATGCGAAAAGCAAACAATAACATTACACGGGTAATGTACAAACTCAATCAACCAAAGTATTTAAATGCCCACCGTTTTCGGCACATTCTCGCCTTGGTGCTGCCTTGTATTGGTTTCTTGCTATAGGCACGCCTAAATGTATGCTTTAAAAATGCTAGAAAAAGAATACGAAAAGAACGCGTTAAAATGTATGGCATATCTTTGCGCTTTCATTTTATGCGGAAAATTTGCAAATTTTATTGCTACTTTATGGCTGTAGCACCAAAAAGTAGGCAACAGAATTGCGCAAATTTATTTTATAAGCAGGCGCACAGAAGACAAGCAGTTGACTTGCCGTTGTTGGAATGACATCACCGACTACAGCGAAAACAATAAAAGTTTGACCTCATTAAATTGTCTGCGTGAACGACTTACAAATTAAATGCTTGCGCCTTAAAGACGACTAACATATTTTCATTTATTGCATTACCTTTCGAAACTCTTGCTGCTTTCTCAACCATTTCAAATGTTAATCCAATAAAAAGTAATGCGATTTGTAGCAACAACGCGCCACAAAGTATGTCATGAAATGTGAGCGGGTGAAATCAATTTTTCACAAATCAAACATAATGTAGCATATGTGTAGGCGCTTGCTAACAAAAGCCGAAATTATCTGAACTAAATAACAGTTATATAAACGGCGCGCCATCCGTAGAAAATTTAGGCTCGTGTAAATTTATTACTCGCTTAGTGTGGTCAAAGAAAGCATGCTGCTGCAGTGCATGGATTCTCTACGTGCCTGGGCTTCAATTTTCCTCAACATACAACTGCCGCCCAGGTTCAACATTTTCCATAATATATTGAAAAGCTATCTCAGCCATTTTATCTTTGCGCTGGCATCCATATGTATGCAACAATGTTTATTTACCGCTAAATTATTATGAGCGTCATTAATTCAGTGGCAAACGAGCTAGGTATGCCACATCCATACAAAGCACAGCAAAGCCAGAAAGAGCGTCTAACGACAACTAACTGGCGTCATGTCATTAGTGAAAAGCGACAAATCGAGCAAAAGGTGAGAGTTTGAAAGCGCGCAAACGAGGTCAGAGACGTTGAGTACCTGACTGACAAGCCAAAGTCATAAAGTGAGCCAGTTAAGAAGTAGCAGTGGCGTAATATTTCGTCGAATGCCAGCCATAGACCAGCACCGCACCAACGGTCATACGAAGCGAACGCATTAAAGCGCAATAATTACTGGTATCAGAAAATGTTTGCACTCTTACGGCAGTTGGACCAGGTGAATATTTGTGCAAATTTAACACCCAAAAGTATGCTGTTAAAAACTAAGCGCACCCAGAAATCGATTTCTTGCATTTTGCGAACTAACCCAAGCGTTCTCCGCATTTAAAACTACGCTAGTCACTAGTCACTTTTACCCATTTTCGTTTGCCATTTTCACACACTGCAAGCACTATCTTTTCACTTACCCACTTTAAGGCGCTAACACGCTCTTAGCTCTAGCTGCCAACGTGACTCGACGTTAAGCAAAGAAGAGGCGAATTTGCGTCAGCGCCAAAGCAATAGGTTTTTTCTACATTTCGTGAAATGCAATAACGGAAGCGCTTTTACCACTCATTTAAATTGCATGGGCGTGGCGCACGACATGGCGTGGCAGGCAGCACCTTAACTTGTCTCGAGTCGGTCGGAAAAGCGCAAAAAAAAAGAAAGCAAAATACACTACGAATGGGTGCAGTTAAAATGTAATCAATGTCTCTTCAGATAACATTTTGAACGATAACGAAATGACATGCTCATAAAATGTTTAGCAAGCGCGCGAGCAAAGTATAGAAATGAAAATTGTTGAAAGAAAAAACTTAGTGGCTGCCACTGTCCCCCCCCAAAAGTATGCAAGGTACGATGAGCACATTTGGCAAAACTCATGGGCCAGAATTTACAAAACGCAAGTAGATATTTTCTTGTAAGTAGCAGCGGTATGAATTGCAATAAAGTAGCTTTGGAAACTACTTAAATATCAATGCTTGGCTTGTGGCATACTTTTAGGGTGTGTTGCTTTTTTTTTGTATTTTAATGCTAGCTTTAATTTTTCTGAGATTAAATTTACGGCGAAGTCTATGCCATTATTAGCAGTCACAAAAAGATTCACACAAAACGGTAATTGAAATACAAAAACACGACTTTCCTGAAAGCATAGTTTTGGGCGAAAACGCGCATTGGGAATTCAATCCTAAGCTCATTTAATAATATTCTTTTTTTAATTCAAGTAAAGAATTGTAAAAAATTTAGCGCATTTTATAATCCTTATTTGATGCAATTAAAAAATTATAAAAATTTTGTTCTAGATCCTTGATATATGAATGCGCAAGCATAGGTTTTTAAACCACGATTTATAGCCATACGCTTATATACCCTCCAATTTTATAAAATAGTTATGTAAAGGTAAAAATTTCCCGATTCAAAGAATTTAACTAAAAATATTGCATATTCTTGGGCGGCTTGCTTTAAATTTGCAAACATGTTTATATATCAAATATAAATCGACATGATATGTATTTCAACAATATTTATTATCCCAATGTTATTTAAATTTTAAAAATTGCGAGTGAAACAATTAAAATCGTTTTAAATTAAAAGAAAGTGAGTTGCTAAAAATTGTTTTTTTATGCGAATTGCATACTTTCAGGCACGTCGCTAAAATTTATTGAAATTTTTTTGTTAACAGAATCTTTCAAAAGCTGTTTCCTAACTACCTCAAACAGAGTTTTAACAAAATAAATTCAGCTAAGAAATACAAAGAGGGCGTTGCCTATTTTTAGGCGCCTTGCTCACAATTCTTAACACTTTTTTATTTGTGTTTTTTCCTTCGGTGTTTTCTCCGACACTTGCTTAGCTTATCTTTTGAAATAAAAGAATGCCATGCAGGTCTAAACAAATTGTTTTTAACGTTGCATACTTTCAGGCGCTTTGAGCAAAATTTTTAGAAATTTCTATATTATATTATAATAAACTACTACCAAGATATATATATTTTCCAGCCTATGGGTCAAAAGTTCATGCACACTACGATCATTATAAATATCACTCAATTAGAAATTCTTAAATGTTGCATACGCCCAGGTGCTTTGTAACGAATTTAAAAAAATGCTTTATTATTTGAAGTTGAAAACTTTTTAATGCCGAAATCGACTAAATTTTAGTCGCCAAGATTTACTTAAGTAATAACAGATTTGCCTTAAACTATATTCTTAAACTATATTACATGAAAATGTAGAAGGCACATACTATATCTCCAAAGGGCTTATGAGTTACAGTTAAGGTCCTCAAGGAGGCGATTAGCATTTCTAAATGCAACTATAATGCAATTAAAGATTTCTGATGACCAGAATTTATCATATCAACCTCTGTAATACCACAGAAGCTCTCAAAACCACAACCGACAGAAATTCGCTTTGTCTTAAACTTTATAAATATCTTTAGTCTAATTTTGAGCGCTTCTATGTTAGTAGTTACTAAATTTTTAAGTACTATAATTCGAATTGAAAAATTTCTCATTTACATGCATTTTAATATTTTTAAGATTCAAAGTGTTACTATGTACTAGCCAACGATATTTATCGAAATAAAGTCCTTTCGAAGCATAAACTAAGCCAAAAGCCTCCGCTCTTCCCAACACTTGCCAAGTTTTCCGCTTGTGTGCTGCACACTTTTAGGCGAAACTATATTTTCATTAACTGTAATTGCCCTATAATGCAATTTTTATTAAATTGCAATAAATTTTCAATCAATTAATTTAAAATTACTTACGGATATCTTCAATTAAAACAAATAACATTTATTGCATACTTATTGGCTGCATATATAAATAAACTGCACTCGAAACTTAACCACTTTTCAACTTCAAATCGAATAACTTAATTATATAGGTTGTGCAAAAATAGAGAGAACGAGCAAATAAATACAAATACATATCGTTTGACCACAGTTCGCTTACTTAGTACAAGTTTGTTGCATACTTTCAGGTGGCGCATATTGATATTGGCAGCATATTAGTAGTTGTTAAAGCTGCTATTGCTGTTACAGCTACATTGTTGCTGTACTTGTCATGGCAGCACTTAATTTAATTAAAGTTCAAATACACCACACAGCAGGTTACACGATAAATAGAAAAATAGGCAGAGAGAGGAAAGTAGAGAGAGAGTGTGCGCGCGCGCGCGGCGAGTCAGGTGAAAATTTGCAGAGAATAGTAGAAAAACACGGAAATACTTTCTTTCACTTAACTGCCAGCACATATGTACGTGGAAATGTGCGTATATGTATGTTTGACTACATAAAGTCGCACATAAGTACGTGGCCGCTGCAAAGTATGCAATGCAAGCCATTGCAGCAGTACGAAAGCTTTTATATTTTTTTCGACGTGTTGGTGTTTATGTATGTGCATTTTTGTTGCTTTTGTTTGCACTTTTGCCGCCTCGCACTCCGAATTAATTTCCGTTCGGCAAACCAATTGAAAATCCAATTTTCAATGCGCGGCCATCGATACAGGCCAACCGCCTAAATGTATACATTGGCATACCTACATGAATATGTATGTGTGAAGCATGTATGTGTGCGTATGCGTGTTTTTGCTTGCGAACTTTTACTGCCTAGCGGCATGACGCCAACACCAGGCGCCTAGCAGGTTAAATAGCCATACTTTTCCACCGCTACCCTCTCATCTCTCGCACTCTTTCACTCTAGTTTCAAGCTGCCACTGTCATCGCCAACGCCACATTTGTATGGCTTTAAAAATAAGCTTTGAAAAAATACATGTGCCTAAAAGTAGGCAACGATGCATACGTATTTACATACATACATTCATTTGTCTATATGCGCATGAATGCGGGTAGCAATCGAATTAAATGAAAGCCCACAGCGTCGGCAGTCCACCTATTCGCTTCGCCTAGCGCACCTACGTTTCTACATTTGCCATATCCATATGTAATTGTAGTGTAGCAACAATTTTTACTACGCCTGTGGTTATGCACATTTTTTCATAGCATACGGTACGGCGCCATTCAGACGCCGCCAACATCATCGCTTTAAATTACACACTCTACACTGGCCAACCGACCGACCGTATCGAGTTGGCGCTGTGGAAATGTAAGCGAAATTGAAAAAAATTAGTAATGGAAAATGTTTGTACGTATGTAAATTAGGGTGTTTAATTTTTAGGCGATATTTTTTTTTCTCTGTGCTAACTGAAAATTTAATACTTCATAGGATAAATATTCATGCCGTTTGAAAAAAAACTGTAAATGCATCTCAGGCTCAGCTCTTTCAAAAAATCGATTTCCCATACAAATAACACGGAAAATTTTGTTTTCGGATTCAATTCAAGTTTTCGGTATTGAACAAATTTTTTCGGGAAAAAAGGCTTTACAGCTTTTGTAGGGCATGAAATTTGCTACAAAAAAAGTTTTGTGAGCAAATGCCGTCCGACCAAAAGTTTTTGAGCTATAAAGCTTGAAAGATAAATTTTCATAAAGCTCGGTTTATTCTCTTTCTTATAACGGGGGTATGGAAAATCGTTTTTTGAAAGAAATAAACTTGTGATGCACTTACAATTTTTTTTTCAAACGACAAAATTATTTATTTTCTATTAAGTATCAGCACAGAGAAAAAAATGTCGCCTTAAAAATGAAAGACCCTACTGTACATACATATATACATACATGTGTAGGTACGAGCATGCAACCTCCCAGCTAGCACATTCGCCAGACAATTTCTGATATCAGACAAGTCGGAATATAAAGTTGACTATTTAGACAAGTCTTACAGGTTTCGTACAGATTTCTGGGCGAAATGTCTGCAGAATTTTATTTATTTCCTTATGCGATATGTCTAATCGAATTATGTCCGATTTCGGGCATACACGTCTGATAATTCTTATTTTCCATGATTATTTGGTCAGACATCTGTTAGATATCCGTCAGAATCGTCGGTAATTAAGTCAGAATTTCAGACGTCGTGTCGGTTAGACTTTCTGTCAACCTCTCCATACGCTTCTCTGACCAATATCGGCCAAAATCATACTGATTTCAGACTTTTTTGCGGACGAGTATGACGGATATCTAACAGATTTATGGCAATTTTGCTAGCTGGGCTATTAGTATTTATTTGGTATGCATTCCCTGCGCATATGTATGTGTGTGTCTCTGTGTGCATATTTGAGGTTATTTTGCCCCCAACTTGCCCGCATTGACCATTTGCAATTGCAAAATGCCGGCCATACGAGAAAAAATAAGCTGCATTATTCAGCGCCTACTTCGCGTCCTACACCTTCTCTCTCTCTCTCTCTGTCTTCTTTCCCTCTTCCTCACTGTGTTTACTGTTGCTCAGACTCACATTCAATGCCCGCTGCTGTGTCATTGTAGTAGTGCATGAGTGTGAAGTTTTTCTGATTTATTGTGTTTGCAATGCCAGGTATGCAGTGTATTTCAACATAATTATTTAACGTACAAAATGGCAATTCACGAGACACAAGCACACATATAAATGAACATGTGTGCACATGAATACCCTACGAAGTTCCAGCTCGTACTTCATATCACTACCCTGCAGGGAAAGCTACTTGTTATGAACTAGAATGCTACCAGTTTGCGTTTCAGCCCAACTAGTACACGTTCCATTCTTTTCCCATGTTAGCGACTGGTATTTTTAAAATGGCGATGTCCTACGAGAAGTCAATTGTCAGGTTATGCATCAGCATCTACTAGTTGAAATACTAGTAGCATCCTACCAGTTGATGAGATAGTGTGCCAGTTTATCCCCCGGGGAAAGCATAAGGATGATATTTTGCTAGCGGCGCTGCAACAGTCGCAATGGACGACAGAGCAAAACATCGGCGTGGTATTCCTGAGGTCCAATTAATTTAAAAAAAGTTTTTTTATTAAAGATTTTTTTTTCATTAAGGATTTTTATTGTAATTTTTAAATTTAATAAAAAAAAAGTTTTTTTATGGCACAAGTATTTCTTTCCATATGTATGTTTTTTCTGCAATGGAACTATATTTTCAAATTTGTTAATTATATTAAACTTGAAATAATTATATTGATTTAATTTGACAAATTTTTACCACCTCCAAGTGCACTCGAACCAGTGATCTTAGAACCAGGACCGGTAGTCTACAAGCGACGCCACAGCCGATATTTTTAAGAAACAGAATTAATTGCGTTTTTTTTGTTAGCTTTGGCAATTCTAAGACAGATGTCGCTGAACGCTTAAGCTCTTCGAAATGTTCGAACTGGTAGGCCATTGCTTTGGCACATACTAGTTAATGAACTAGTATTTTTACTAACTGGTTTGGCTTCCATATACACTTATTTACTTACCTATACACATGCACCGCGAACTTGTCTGTCTGCCTCTTTTGTCTGCACATTAATCACTTTTTCGCTGTTCGCATATTTTTCCGCGCGTTTTCGCACATTTTTCATAAATTACTTGCCACTCTCTGATTCGAGTGATGGCATGCGTAGCGCTGCGGCGAGGTGATGCGGCGCGAAGTCTGCGACTGCAGGCAAATGCTGACAAATTATTCATTTTTAGCGCTTGAAGTTTAAAGCCAAATTATTTGAAAATTCTTGACTAATTTGGATAAGTTCTTTTGAAGTTAAGTTGGTATTAAATTAAATAAGCCATTATTTTATGATAATGAGTTGTTTAGTTGTTGCGAAATTCTTCCGGAGGAAAATTGATATAATTTTCGGAATGTTTTCGTTGGCAGCCAGTAGTGAAAGCAAACATCCTTTTCAACGAAATGTTAACTTTCCAATTGCAACACATTTATTTTAAAGTAGCTGTAACACTCAGTTTTCAGCTGACATAATCCTTAAAGTGTTGCCTGCTACTAGGTACTTTAAGCTCGTGTAACGGTGATTTAGTTTCGTTTATAAGCATCCGCATGAACAAAAAAACACAAATTTGTGATCCAGGGTTTTTTATGGACAACATTTTTTTTCTTTATTTAATTCAATTCTTCTCCTTCCTTAAATTTAATTTTTTGTCTTCTCTAAATTTAATTTTCCTGTAATTTTTGGATGAAAAATATATATGTTAATGCATTTTGTTTAAATTTTATATAAACAAATTATATTATACTGAACTGTTCCACAATGTTTTATTGCTACGTTTAGAAAACTTATTGCTAAAGGCAAACAAAATAACGCTAAGGCTTTCTCGCTAGCAGATCTATCATAAAGTCCTTTAAAAGACAGAAAAGAGGCTTACGAAAGTCCAATATTTAATTAATTTAAATTGATGTAAGTTATTTTTATGAGCGGCAACTCTCTTCGAAAAAACAGCTGAGTTGATGATTTCTAACAAATACTTCCAGCTAATTTATAAGTTTAGAATAGGTGGCAACCCTATTTCAAAATAATCATGGATTAAAGTTTATTTTTTTTATTTTTTTAGTATACATCTGTATTTGAATATTTTGTGAAATTATTGTTTTTTCTATATAGTCGATTTTTTTTAAATCGTTCTTCAGCATTCATTTAAGTAAATTTAATATTGTGAAGGTCAGAGACACCTGCATAGATAGTATGTCAATATCATTCCTTTCATTCAAACAAATTATTAATTTTCAAATTTATATTTTACTTAATTTAAAATATTTTTAATTTAATTATTTTGCAAAAATCGTTTTTATATTAAGATTTATTCAACACAATTCCTTTGATACCAATAAGTAAGACATTAAAGTTGCTTGAAGAGTTTAGAGGGTGGCAACTGCGGCTGATAACATTTCTGGATGAAAGCTCTTTTAAATAACTTTCCTTGGTAGCCATGTACAAATACTTTTTAAACTGTTTTCCACTAGCATTGATTAGTTGGTTTTATAGATGGCAACCCTTTTCATAAAAAACTGTCGCAAGTTACTTTTTTATAGCTCTTTCTCTTCATGCCAAAAGTTTAGCATTATACCTTAGTTTCATAAGAAGAAAATATTTGTTCGGGCATGTGGCAACTCTGTTTTAAAAATATCGATTTTTTATAAAAATTTTAAGATTTTCCAATATTTTTCTTTGTTTAATAACATAAATTTTCATATCAAATCAACTTAAATTTTTACGTAGTGATGTACATATAAGTAGGTGGCAACTGTAATTCTTTGTATCCAAATTTGAGTACTTATTGTTTACATAAAATTTTTTTCGAAGGCAACTCTAATCAAAAAATATTTTAAATTACAACTTTTCTTAAGAGTTTTTATTCGATACCATGATACATAAAATAGCTTTTTGAAAAAATTCGAAAATTCCTTTCAAAATATAACGAATGATAGAAAATATTTTCAACTATACAATAGTCGACTACGCTTTAAACACAACTTCGTTTGATACAAAAAAAAAATGTTCATCCCCATTAAATTTAACTTTTCCTACACATTTGTATGGCAACTCTGATTTTTAAATTTGTTATGATAACTTCTTTACCTAATGTTTTTCCTTAACTCACGTATTTATTTTTAAAAGTTTATTATTATACTATTTTAAATTTTTAGCGCTAAATATTTTTACTAAATAAAAGCGTCTCGCTTAAATTGCAAAACTAGTGAAACGCGCAACAAAAAAGCGCGAAAATTAAAGTTCTTCAAATGCAGCTACGTTTTTTATTCAACAATAGCCTTGATAATTGCGCCGCCATGCATCCTACACACACTAGGCGACAAACGAAAGTGTGCGCCTCGTTCTAATATGTATAATATTCACAATTAATTTTATGCAAAATTTTTTGCATTAATTATCTTTGAAAACATAGTTCATTCTATTATATAAACAATATAAATCAAGTTTTCACGCTTGCTAATAAAATTCTCAAAAATTCATAAAAATTTTAAACTTTTTATTCATTTCTAGAAAATTTTCGAGTATGTAGTTTTTAGTCCATTTAATTTTAGTCTAATGAATTGTAAGCCTCGAAAGGCTAAAAATATTCCCTTGATTTTTGAGAATTTATTATTGGTGACTGATTTTTGCACCTTTTTCCATATAAACATAAATTTCGTATGAAAAATAGTGCAACTGCACTGTGTGCAAACTGCACTTGGTTTATAAAAAAAAAAAATCTCAGTAGTTTGCAAAAAAAAATATTCTCAAAAATCAACGCGGTTTTTTTTTAGCCTTTCGAAATTTGCTTGGCTTACAAAATTGTATACACGAGAAATTCTGAGTAAAAACTTGAAAATTTTGATGCAAATTTATATAATGTTTGTGAACTTTATATAAAGTGTGAAACTATGATTTATATGGTTTATATTATATTTTCATAAATAATTAATGCAAAAAAATTTTCATAAAAATAATTGTGAATATTATATTGGAACAAGGTGTACACTTTCATTTGTCGCCTAGTGTACATACACACAAATTGTTTTCGCTAAACTCTCGAACGCCTAAAAACACGCTACCTAAAAATGCGTATGTACATACATATATTCGTAGTTGAATAGCCATCAAAATCGGCTGAACACGCGCTCGCTTCAGCTGGAGCATCATCAAAATGTATTCAAGCGAACTTTAATAGCATGCAAATAGAAGAGAAAGAAAACTCAACAACAAGAAATTAAACGAATGCCTAACGAATACTAAAAAATAATAATCACAAAAAACAATAACAAGTTTAGAAGTCAAAAGAATAACAAACATTCGTTGCAATGCGTGGGTGGAAAGCAGAAGGAATTGTAGGCAGCTGCAATGGCAGGAATATGCATACAAATTTAGGTAGTATGTGTAGCAGGCCAAGCAAAACAAAATTAAATTTGAAAAGTGTAGGGGAAAAGCGCTCACGATGCCAACTAAAAAACGAATGTGTGTGTGTGTGTGTGCAACCACAATCAAACCGAGTGCCTAACCAAGCAGCCAGCCAACCAAACAGCAAGCAAAACAAAATAAAACTTGGCTGGCTAGCTGACTGGCAAATATTCTAGACTGCTTTCGAACATGTGTACCTCCTCGCGCCCATATGTGCGACCTGCTGACCACTGCACACCACCAGCCTGCAAGATTAGTGCACATATGGAGTGCGGCGACGTCAATGTTCGCTAGTGCAGCCTGTCGATTTTGGACGCTCGCAAATTTTTTACAATTTTTTCCACAAATATGTAGCTACTATTTACTCATACATATATGTTTACTCTACCTCACCCCTCCTCTTAATACTTATGTATGTATGTGAGCACTGTTCATGCGTGTGTCGGATTTTCATTTTCATTTACATTTGCATATGTTCAGGCGCTGTAGCCGACCAGCCAGCCAGTCTGCCAACGAGTTGTGCATGCATGTGCAATGAAACGGTTAACAGACTCTTTTCAGAAATACAACAATACGAGAGCTAACAGCTCCCTCGTTTTTTTTTTCTTCTTCTTCAATGCTGCACCCTCCAGCAGCGTTGCATTGGCGGGAGTGCGGCAAAGAGTGAGAGAGCTTAGGCGCTGCAGCTATAGCCAGTATAAATATTGACCATTTGCTTTACCAATCTGTTTGCATTTTCAAAATATTTTCATTTTCATTGATGCATGCGTACATCGGGCGTGTGGGCAGGCAGACAGACAGACATAGAGATGGGTGAATGTATAACAGTCTAATGCAAATCTGAATGTTTATATTCTCTAAAATTTGTTGCACATATTCATGGCTTTATGGCGAGTTGTCCGTTATTTTACGTACATACATTTGTGTCTATACATTTTTTATTTCTATTTTTTACTTGCGCGTCCACAGATAACACTTGAAATGCTTGAAAGTTTCATGAAAAAAATAATAACTTTTTATTTGTTGTTGTCGGCTGATTTTCCGACAGGGCCAGGAAATAATTGTTTGCCACTTCAAAACTTCAATGAAATACTTAAAGCAGAAGTTTACATTTTATTGCATTGTAGGTGAACGCAGAAGCGCAAAAATGCCTTTGAGGAAAACTGAAATTAAAAAGTAGAATAAATTAAGTTACGAACAAATATTGATTCGAGCTCATTTACCCCGACACAGATACGATAGCATATATTTGAAGTTATATGTACTGAGTTTCATCAAATTTCAATTTCTACGATTAGTAAAATTTGAGATATATGTAGTATTAAGGAGCTTAGGCAGCTCAGTGAATCGCCTCCGATCGGCAACGCCAGACCGGAAGCGCCTTGCAAGTGCTTGAGTTCAGGTTTCCGCTCAATGTTTACTGGATTTACTGGAGACTTAAGCATCTTATAGAATATTCTTCAAGTGAACTCCACTCGCTCTTTATTCGCCGATATCTCTGCGACTTGACTAATCTATTTGTTCTCTACAAAACACTATGGGCAAATTTACCAGTTTTTATGGCAAAACGCCTTTTTACGTACCTATATAAAAACTTATTTTTGTTCGTATTTGAAATAAAAAATTTCAAACCAAATAACGGTGTATTTTTTTTTTTTTTTTAATGAACGGCAACTTCTTAGTACGTGGTCAAAGTTGTTGTATGCGAGTGAAATCTTTTTTTTTAGTTATTTTCGAACGACCATATTAAAAAAAAATATGGAAACTAAAGAAAAAAGTGAATACAATTTTGTTCATTTTATTTTTTTTTTTTTTTTTTTTTAAATTTTTTTTTTTTTTTTTTTTTTGAAGAAAAAACATATTTCTAACGTAATCCTTAACTTATTAATTTTTTCATAAAAATTCACTTTGAAGAGGCTTTTAAAATGTTGGCCGTATTTAGACTACCAAAAACATCTAAAATTAGTTCTTAGGCTTAGTTCGCCTATCTAGTGTTGCGTGTTCTAATAAAAAGGTTTTTTGTATGTATTCCTATTATAAGTGAACTATTTATCAATTGAATGGGAGCACTCACTAAAGAGCGTAAACAAAAGGCTGTTTATAATTTTGATGCTGCCGACGGCCACCTTTTATATTTTTAACGGACAAATTAACGATTCTGCCGAGCCGATTTATGGTTTCAAATCTGGTTGAAAATTACGGCCTAAATCGTCAGTTAAAAACTTCCGTATTTGTGTATAGTTCTTAGTGATGCGAATAGTTTCGAGTATCGAATGGTATGTATTTGATACTGTTGAGCAATTTGAGTATTCGATGAGTATTGAAAAAATTATGTCGATATTTCGATACTCAAACATCATCGTTAAAATAGATTTTCATAATAAGCGTCGCCAAAGCAAAGTAACGGGTTGAAAATTTTACAATGGTTGAATGGAGATTAGTTTAGGAGCAGTGTATAAACAGGTTTCAAAATGATAATTTACCGGACCACAACGTGGATCAAACAAACGGCAATTATTTTTGGAGCGATTATAATGAAAAATCTCAGTAAGCATTTAAGAAGATTTATTGCAGAAACATCGAGATCCTCTCGCGTGCCGAAAAGAATGGGAAAAATATATCCGCAAATAGCTGAAATAGTTAAAACTATATATGGTATAAAGGTAACAACAAGCTTCAACAGCAGTTCAGTAGTTTGTATGCAATGTTTTCCAAAGAAGTCAATATGAGTAAGAGCACAAGATTAAAAGTCATACGATTTTTACCGATTTTTGTAAAAGGGATTTTTAACGGAATAACGTAAAAGTATCGAGTATCGAATACTTTTATTCGATACTTGTTTCCAAAGCATCGAATATCGATCAATACTTGAAAGTATCGAATATTTGCATCACTACTTGAAGCTTTTAAGACAAAAATACACCGGTCGTACGACCTTTTTGCATTCGAAGTATCGCCCAACTGCCAGCAGCCTCGACTCACTTGTGGCATTTTTCTGAATTTTTGGGCGCAACTTTCAACCATCGGTTCGATTTACTACAGTCAGAAATTTCTTCATGATCAACGATTTTCGGGCACATTTTGTAAAAAATATTTAATACAGATTTTGTAGAAAAAAATGTGAAAAATCGCGTCTCAAGTCTTTTTTTCAGCCCACAAAATGTATATAAACATTTGCTGTACAAACATTTTTAGGCCTTCAAACGATAGCTTAAGGCATGCTCTACAAACCCACAATTTTTTATAAAAATTGTACAAAAACTTTATGAGAAATTCGCGTTTAAAGCATTTAAGACAAAAATACACCGGTCGTACGACCTTTTTGCAATCGAAGTATCGCCCAACTGCCAGCAGCCACGACTCACTTTTCGCATTTTTCTGAATTTTTGTGCGCAACTTTCAACAATCGGTTGGATTTACTACAGTCAGAAATTTCTTCGTGATCAACAATTTTCGGGCACATTTTGTAAAAATATTTAATACAGATTTTGTAGAAAAAAATGTGAAAAATCGCG
>NW_023458562.1:44298204-44304525 GCF_013731165.1 Rhagoletis pomonella | reverse complement strand
GTCTTTTTTTCAGCCCAAAAAATGTATATAAAGATTTGCTGTAGAAATATTTTTAGGCCTTCAAACGATAGCTTCAGGCATGCTCTATAAACCCACAATTTTTTATAAAAATTGTACAAAAACTTTATGAGAAATTCACGTTTGAAGCTATTAAGACAAAAATACACCGGTCGTACCACCTTTTTGCAATCGAAGTATCGCCCAACTGCCAGCAGCCAAGAGTCCTACCTAATAGTTGTTGTTGTAACCTGCTCAATTTGCGTTGTTTTCGCATTATGTTTTACTTCGTTTCTGAAAGTAAATTTTGTAATAAAAATGAATATGATGATGAGGAAATAAATGATAACGATGAAGAGGCAAACATTGAAGAAAAGACAAAAATGGAAACAATGAGAAATACATGTTTAAAAATTAAGGTAACTGAAAGGGTAAGCAAATTTTTTTAAACTTTCGATTGGAATCGAAATAAATTTCGTTCTCAAAAATTTAGTTATCGAAAGTTATCAAGTTACTGAAATTTATTAGATCATCGAAACAGGTTATCGAAATTTATCGAGTCATCCATATTTATTGAGTTATCGAATTATTCAAACTGACGAATGTTCAATTGTCGAAATTTATTCACACAGAAAATTAACGGATTGTTATCGAACTATACAAATTTATTAAGTTATCGTAATACATCGAGTTCGTTGAACTTATCTCGAGAGATATAAATTTTTGTGTTATCGAATTTTATCGAGCCCTCGAAACGCACAGTTATCGAAAATTATCGAAATTTGTTGAGCTATTGAATTTTGTTGAGTTATCGGATTTCAGCGTTCTTGAAATTCACCGAATTGACATTTATCAACAAACTGGAACATATCGGGCCAATTCCAAGTCCAGCCAAAGTCCTCAAAAGACCTGCAAATACATAAAAAAATTTAGTCACGTTTTAGTTCCAAAGTTATTAATTTTGTACCTTACGAGTTAAACAAAGTGGTAAGTCAGAAAACCTTCTAAGAACTAGAAAAATTGTTAAATTTCGACAATAACTGGCACTCGTTGTTAATATAATTTAACAATTTTTTCAACGATAGCCACTGTATAAGAAGTTTTTATAACTACGGTGCTTTTTTTCTTTAATGCAAATATCTACCAAACTCTTTCAGTAAAACCACAAATAAAAAGTGACCCCTCAAGGGTTAAGATTTTTTTTTCTTTTTAATGTGGGAAATCATAAACAATCAATACAAAATCATATTTTTTATATAATTTCTTATCGGTTAAATTTAATTATTGTCAAGACAATAGGTCTAATTATCTATGTACACAGGTACAAGCGATTTCATTCGAGCCTCTCCTATTCATAATTATCAGCTTAAACTCTGAAGCTGCCGAAATCGATAGAGTGGCAAACTGTATGCCATTTTGTTAAAAAATCATCAAAAAAGGTTTCGTTTCTATTGAGAATTGTCAAAAGAAACCATCTCATTCAAAGTTATCAAGCAACTTATCTTTTCTACATCTTCCTTAGTCATCCTAAGGTGAAGTTTACGGTAAAAAAATACCCACTCAAGCTGACGATCGAAATGCTCGTTTCGCTAGAATTTGGTTTTTTTGCTATTTTAATAGACAAAAGATAGTCTCAACAAAGAACGCATTTCCATTCAGAAGCTAGCGGCTCTTCCCCAGAGTCAAGACACCTTCCACTCTGCACTTCTTTATCCTTTCTTTTTGCATGAAATGGCACAAAGTGAAGGGCTGCTGCTTTTGCTATTCGTTGGTTTTCTGTCCACTTTACCGTGGCGTTGAATTTTAAAACTCGCTTGATAACTTCAAAGACATCGAATATTTCATTTGATTCTAATAAAGACGATTTGGTTCAGTTCAAAATTATTATTATTACTTTTTTTCAGGTACCGCTTTCAATTCGAAACCAGTTTGAAAAACATAACTTCAGAGCTGCAAAGAAAGTGCGTATAGAATATAGACACTCGCTTTTACTCAAAAAATTAAATAGCGAGAAATTTTCAAAAACCTTCAAAGTAAGAAAATAATATTCCAATACCTAAAATACACCTAAGCAAGATTTTAACCATACAATTTAAATAAAGCAACAAATTTTTGCAACAATTGAAATTTTATTGCCTTACATTTTCAGTTTTATTTCTACAACACAATTGAATAGGTAAATATTTACTGGGGCTATAGCGCAGACAAAAATACATACATACATATGTAGCTTCGTTTGCTACTGACCTGTATCACCCATATTAAGTAAGGCACAAATATTTTTCAAGCAAATTGAAAAAAAAACTTTATGCATACATTGTATTTTCTTAACTTCTTTAAATTCACCCATTTTACTCTAAATAAATATTCACATTTTCAATATGTATTACAAATACGTACATCCTTAGCAAAAATAAAGAGGAAATAAACACTGAATATTCATTTTCAGTAAATTCAGCACACTAAATGATAAAGCCACAGGATATTGTATCTCAAACAAACGTATGTACATACATATGTATTGTAAGTATTGTAAGTATCTCTTGAAAACATTTGTGCACATTCAAGAAATAAACCGAAAGCGACTTTTTGTGTTCAAATATGTGTAAAAATGTTAAAGCAATATTGCTTAAACTGAAGCATATTTTCAGGCGCCAAACAAAGTTATACACAACAATACGGCTTCTTTGTACGGCGTGTGTTTGTGTATGCTGCACATACATATGTATGTACGTTGCCTGAATGGCATACAATCGAGAAAAAATATAATCCAAGAGAAAGAACACAATTGATGGCAACACAATAACGCCTGGCATACCTTTGTGCGCATGTAATAAATTTTATATTTATGTTCGTATTTAGTAGACCTTTTTGCGTTCAATCGCCCGCTATTTGTGCGTAAGATTTTTGTGGTTTTTATCAAATATTTAATAAATTTTAAAATACAACACAATTCGTTGAATTTGTATGAAATTCTGAGGTAGCATGTTTTTAGGCGCTTAAACGTTTTATGGGTAAAAGTATCTGTATTTGGGTAGACTAATAAAGAACTGTAAATAAAGTATTGTAAATGCATGCCATATTGAAGGCAAGTTTATTTCGAAAAGTAAATAAATGCCAAAAAAAAATTTGCATACTTTTGTATATTTGCCTTACTAATAAGTAAAATATATTTATTTTTTTGAGATACTAAACCTGAGGCATGCTTGTAATGGTCTTTAATTTAATTTAATTTAGTTTTAAATTTACTTTAACTTTTTATTAAAAAATCTGCTAAAATTTTGTAAGACTTTGCAAAATTTTTAATTTTTAAATAGTGAAACAGGTACTCTACTTCTTTAATTTATAGTATTTTAAATAAAGAAATCAATTAAGTTACTAAAGATTATTTATATTTTATTTAAGTCATTTTCAAATCCTCTGCATACATTAAGGGCCAATTTCACAGTGCGTAGTTAACTCAGAATCGACAGTTAACTAGAGATTTTCAGTACAAAATTCTGTAGTTAACTCCCGATTCTGAGTTAACTACGCATTGTGAGAGGAGGATAAATTCATGAAAAAAGGGAATGAATTTCTACTTTTCTCCTTGGAAATATATTAGGAAATACCTTTGCATACTTTCAGGCGTATTTTGTTTACTTAACTAAAGTTTCAGAACTTTAGCTGAGTAGGATATGGAAAGCTTTAGCGACTGGCAGCGCATCAGTTCTAGATTGTATACAGGCTTTTCCCACTTCCAAACCATTGAAGTCAACCGCGTTTTAGGCGGCATAGTATGTGTATGAGGGTTATACTTGCAGGCGCCTTAATATAAATTATTATTATTTTTTCTTTACAAACACATAATATACTAAATTCCCTAGAATGTATAAAAGAATTTTTGAGCTTAGAGAGTTTATGTGCCACATTGAGACCAGAATTTTCTCTTTCTTATGTTATCTTCTTGAAATAGTCTCAGCAATGGCTCAGACTTTGTGGCGGTAGGAGCCCTTGCCTTCTGACTAAAGCATTCCCTACTTCGATGCCATTTATTTCCCTGTGGCTTGCTACCCAAAACACCAGATAGCATTATTTTCGCACATCGCGGCCAAATGCATCACATACTAATTCTTGCCATCTCATCCTCTTCAGCGCAAGATGGGCGAAAGGAGTTTCCATGTACCCTTATTACAGTCAAATGTTTGTGCTACGTGAAGTGACCAGCAGTCGGACAAGTTGGAAAACAAATAATCTTTAAAACTCATCAGAATTGATTTTACCAGGGACCGAACATAACAGTTTTTGATGAAAACTATCATGGAAAAATTCAATATGATGGAATTGTAATTGATACATACACATCGATGTCTTTTTTCACCGAGAATCAAATTTGAAAATAAATTTGTATTTGTAATTTTTATGCAAAATTAAAAAAGTTAGAATTATTTTTGATTTTTATTTTACAAATCCAAAATAACAATTATCTTTGATTTTTACATAAATATTCTGTAGATAACAGTTATTTTTGATTTTTATATATCTTAGATAACAGTTATTGAAGACTTTTATTTATAAAAGTGATCAATAAAAATCAGTTACCGACTTTTTTTTTTAAATCATACGTATAAAAGTCATAATAATTTTTCGCAATTAAGAACGTGTCGGAGAACCAAAATTTACTACGACTTATACAACTGACTTTTATAAGTATGATTTTAAAAATAAAAGTCAGGACTGATTTTTATTGATGACTTTTATAAATAAAAGTCTTCAGTAACTGCTATTTGCAGATTTGCTAGATAAAAATAAAAGAAAAATTGTTTTTTTAGATTTATAAAATAAAAATCATAAAAAACTGTTATTTACGGAGTAATTAAATTAAAGTTAAAAAAATAATTGTTACAGAGTGATTTTTTTTTTAATAACAGTTGTAACTGTTACGGTGCCTGGGTTTTACAAAAGGTTCCAATTGGCGAAGAAGTTATCGGCTCTGCCCACATTCTAGGTTATTCCGCAAAATGGCAGATAGAAGAAAATCCATAGTTTGATAAGTTACCCATTTATCGATCATTTATTTATTATCGATTTGTCACACTCAGCAAAAAGTTAGCTAAATATATTTCTCTCAACACATGATTTTGTAACTATAATCAAATCATGTCTTGAGAGAAACATATTTAGTTGACATAACTAAGCTCTTTTACCAGTGCAGCTCTAATATTTTTAATTAAAAAAAGAAACAACTAAAAAGTAAAATTCTATGCGTTTATTACATTACTTTATCCCATTGGGATATGTCGTTCTTTCATATTGAGCACGAAATACGAAATGACTGTACATTTCCTCTCAGCACTTTCTTCATGTCTCACTCACTGCCACCCTTGCTCGTTCACTATTTTTACTGTCATTTAATTCTAGTTTGCCGCCTGCTATTTGCTTTCGAATATTGAAAAGTAAACACAAATTGTTTATCTTCGCCTCTGTTAGCCTGCTGGTCAGTTCGCCAGCTCGTATTTGTATTTCTACTTGAACAATCAATCAATCAATCAATCAATCAATAATACATTTATATGCTAGTGAGACGGCAATAACAACAACTACTTGCAAAAAATAATAAGCTACCAGCACATTTACTTTTGACTACCGAGACAAAGATATAGAGTTACTAAAAATTTTGCAAATAAATAAATATTTATATATGTAGATACGAAAATGTAGCAAATGGGCTTGCAACAGCCGGTCGATAACTGTTACGGCTAAAACAAGCATATCAACAACACAATCATCAGCAGCAGCTAAAGGGGGGCTGGCTGGCATCCACTAGCCAACGCTCGGGTAACTGGTCATGCAAAATTACTGTGTTGAGCAAATAAAGGCAGTTAGCTGTGTATTTGTAGCGCTGCCGGTGAGTCAGGAACTGTTTCATCGGCTTGGCAGCTTTGTCAATGGCAACTATGAATGATGTAACCAATTTTCACAACAAAACCAGTTTTATTGTTGCTTTTGTTTTTGTTTTTGTAATTCATTATGCGGATATACGTAGAGAGTATTTATATAGTTCCATGTATTCTTGTGACATCTGTCTATGACATTGACTAAGTTAGCCAATCGACTATGAAACGCAACATATTTTTTGGTGTCAATGGCAGTAATTTAATGCCTCGCCGAACTTATTTCCTCACCCTCTCAGTGTTACATTCATATACATACATAAATGGCGTGGAGGTGAGTGAGGCATAAAACTAGGCGCTTTGCCCATTTCGGTTGGCAAAGACAAATTACATGGAAGCTAAAACCGCACAACTTTCAGCACTAAAAGGGAAATTTAAGTGGAATTAGCTG